>NC_064618.1:34707087-35008025 GCF_023898315.1 Schistocerca nitens | reverse complement strand
ATCTTATAAGAGTTTGTGCTTTGAGCGGCTCCTGGGAGACCAGTATTAGATTCCGATGCACCAGTGCAGGTTTACTGTATCCCTTGGACCTTCACATTGACGATGAAACACAGAAATCGCATCGGAATTGAATCTAAAAGGCACAATGCCGACTTAAGTACAAGAAGAGTGAATCTTCTAAGAGTTTGTGGTTTGAGCGGCTCCTGGGAGACCAGTATTAGATTCCGATGCACCAGTGCAGGTTTACTGTATCCCTTGGACCTTCACATTGGCGATGAAACACAGAAATCTCATCTGAATTGAATATAAAAGGCACAATGCCGACTTAAGTACAAAAAGAGTGAATCTTCTAAGAGTTTGTGCTTTGAGCGGCTCCTGGGAGACCAGTATTGGATTCCGATGCACCAGTGCAGGTTTACTGTATCCCTTGGACCTTCAATTTGAGGATGAAACACAGAAATCGCATCGGAATTGAATATAAAAGGCACAATGCCGACTTAAGTACAAGAAGAGTGAATCTTCTAAGAGTTTGTGCTTTGAGCGGCTAATGGGAGTCCAGTATTAGATTCCGATGCACCAGTGCAGGTTTTACTGTATCCCTTGGACCTTCACATTGACGATGAAACACAGAAATAGCATCGGAATTGAACATAAAAGGCACAATGCCGACTTAAGTACAAGAAGAGTGAATCTTCTAAGAGTTTGTGCTTTGAGCGGCTCCTGGGAGACCAGTATTGGATTCCGATGCACCAGTGCAGGTTTACTGCATCCCTTGGACCTTCACATTGACGATGAAACACAGAAATCGCATCGGAATTGAATATAAAAGGCACAATGCTGATTAAGTACAAGAAGAGTGAATCTTCTAAGAGTTTGTGGTTTGAGCGGCTCCTGGGAGACTAGTATTTGATTTCGATGCACCAGTGCAGGTTTACTGTATCCCTTGGACCTTTACATTGACGATGAGACACAGAAATCGCATAGGAATTAAATATAAAAGACACAATGCCGACATAAGTACAAGAAGAAAGAATCTTCTAAGAGTTTGTGCTTTGAGCGGCTCCTGGGCGACCAGTATTAAATTCCGATGCACCAGTGCACGTTTACTGTATCCCTTGGAACTTCACATTGGCGATGAAACACAAAAATCGCATCGGAATTGAATTTAAAAGACACAATGCCGACTTAAGTATAAGAAGAGTGACTCTTCTATGAGTTTGTGCTTTGAGCGGCTCCTGGGAGACCAGTATTAGATTCTGATGCACCAGTGCAGCTTTACTGTATACCTTGGACCTTCACATTGACGATGAAACACAGAAATCGCATCGGAATTGAATATAAGAGGTACAATGCCGACATAAGTACAAGAAGAGTGAATCTTCTAAGAGTTTGTGGTTTGAGCGGCTCCTGGAAGACCAGTATTAGATTCCGATGCACCAGTTCAGGTTTACTGTATCCCTTGGACCTTCACATTGACGATGAAACACAGAAATCGCATCGGAATTGAATATAAGAGGCACAATGCCGACTTAAGTACAAGAAGAGTGAATCTTCTAAGAGTTTGTGCTGTGAGCGGCTCCTGGGAGACCAGTATTAGATTCCGATGCACCAGTGCAGGTTTACTGTATCCCTTGGACCTTCACGTTGACGATGAAACACAGAAATCGCATCGGAATTGAATATAAAAGGCACAATGCCGACATAATTACAAGAAGAGTGAATCTTATAAGAGTTTGTGCTTTGAGCGGCTCCTGGGAGACCGGTATTAGATTCCGATGCACCAGTGCAGGTTTACTGTATCCCTTGGACCTTCACATTGACGATAAAACACAAAAACGCATCGGAATTGAATATAAGAGGCACAATGCCGACATAAGTAAGAGAAGAGTGAATCTTCTAAGAGTTTGTGCTTTGAGCGGCTACTGGGAGACCACTATTAGATTCCAATGCACCAGTTCAGGTTTACTGTATCCCTTGGACCTTCACATTGACGATGAAACACAGAAATCGCATCGGAATTGAATATAAAAGGCACAATGCCGACTTAAGTACAAGAAGAGTGAATCTTCTAAGAGTTTGTGGTTTGAGCGGCTCCTGGAAGACCAGTATTAGATTCCGATGCACCAGTGCAGGTTTACTGTATCCCTTGGACCTTCACATTGACGATGAAACACAGAAATCGCATCGGAATTGAATATAAGAGGCACAATGCCGACTTAAGTACAAGAAGAGTGAATCTTCTAAGAGTTTGTGGTTTGAGCGGCTCCTGGGAGACCAGTATTAGATTCCGATGCACCAGTGCAGGTTTACTGTATCCCTTGGACCTTCACATTGACGATGAAACACAGAAATCGCATCTGAATTGAATATAAAAGGCACAATGCCGACATAAGTACAAGAAGAGTGAATCTTCTGAGAGTTTGTGCTTTTGAGCGGCTCCTGGGAGACCAGTATTAGATTCCGATGCACCAGTGCAGGTTTTACTGTATCCCTTGGACCTTCACATTGACGATGAAACACAGAAATCGCATCGGAATTGAATATAAAAGGCACAATGCCGACTTATGTACAAGAAGAATGAATCTTCTAAGAGTTTGTGCTTTGAGCGGCTCCTGGGAGACCAGTATTGGATACCGATGCCCCAGTGCAGGTTTACTGTATCTCTTGGACCTTCACATTGACGATGAGGCACAGAAATCGAATCGGAATTGAATATAAAAGCCACAATGCTGACTTAAGTACAAGAAGAGTGAGTCTACTAACAGTTTGTGCTTCGAGCGGCTCCTGGGAGACCAGTATTAGATTCCGATGCACCAGTGCAGGTTTACTGTATCCCTTGGACCTTCACATTGACGATGAAACACAGAAATCGCATCGGAATTGAATATAAGAGGCACAATGCCGACATAAGTACAAGAAGAGTGAATCTTCTAAGAGTTTGTGCTTTGAGCGGCTCCTGGGAGACCACTATTAGATTCCAATGCACCAGTTCAGGTTTACTGTATCCCTTGGACCTTCACATTGACGATGAAACACAGAAATCGCATCGGAATTGAATATAAAAGGCACAATGCCGACTTAAGTACAAGAAGAGTGAATCTTCTAAGAGTTTGTGGTTTGAGCGGCTCCTGGAAGACCAGTATTAGATTCCGATGCACCAGTGCAGGTTTACTGTATCCCTTGGACCTTCACATTGACGATGAAATACAGAAATCGCATCGGAATTGAATATAAGAGGCACAATGCCGACTTAAGTACAAGAAGAGTGAATCTTCTAAGAGTTTGAGGTTTGAGCGGCTCCTGGGAGACCAGTATTAGATTCCGATGCACCAGTGCAGGTTTACTGTATCCCTTGGACCTTCACATTGACGATGAAACACAGATATCGCATCGGAATTGAATATAAAAGGCACAATGCCGACTTAAGTACAAGAAGAGTGAATCTTCTAAGAGTTTGTGGTTTGAGCGGCTCCTGGGAGACCAGTATTAGATTCCGATGCACCAGTGCAGGTTTACTGTATCCCTTGGACCTTCACATTGGCGATGAAACACAGAAATCTCATCTGAATTGAATATAAAAGGCACAATGCCGACTTAAGTACAAAAAGAGTGAATCTTCTAAGAGTTTGTGCTTTGAGCGGCTCCTGGGAGACCAGTATTGGATTCCGATGCACCAGTGCAGGTTTACTGTATCCCTTGGACCTTCAATTTGAGGATCAAACACAGAAATCGCATCGGAATTGAATATAAAAGGCACAATGCCTACTTAAGTACAAGAAGAGTGAATCTTCTAAGAGTTTGTGCTTTGAGCAGCTAATGGGAGTCCAGTATTAGATTCCGATGCACCAGTGCAGGTTTTACTGTATCCCTTGGACCTTCACATTGACGATGAAACACAGAAATAGCATCGGAATTAAATATAAAAGGCACAATGCCGACTTAAGTACAAGAAGAGTGAATCTTCTTAGAGTTTGTGCTTTGAGCGGCTCCTGGGAGACCAGTATTGGATTCCGATGCACCAGTGCAGGTTTACTGCATCCCTTGGACCTTCACATTGACGGTGAAACACAGAAATCGCATCGGAATTGAATATAAAAGGCACAATGCTGATTAAGTACAAGAAGAGTGAATCTTCTAAGAGTTTGTGGTTTGAGCGGCTCCTGGGAGACTAGTATTTGATTCCGATGCACCAGTGCAGGTTTACTGTATCCCTTGGACCTTTACATTGACGATGAGACACAGAAATCGCATAGGAATTAAATATAAAAGGCACAATGCCGACATAAGTACAAGAAGAAAGAATCTTCTAAGAGTTTGTGCTTTGAGCGGCTCCTGGGCGACCAGTATTAAATTCCGGTGCACCAGTGCACGTTTACTGTATCCCTTGGAACTTCACATTGGCGATGAAACACAAAAATCGCATCGGAATTAAATTTAAAAGACACAATGCCGACTTAAGTATAAGAAGAGTGACTCTTCTATGAGTTTGTGCTTTGAGCGGCTCCTGGGAGACCAGTATTAGATTCTGATGCACCAGTGCAGCTTTACTGTATACCTTGGACCTTCACATTGACGATGAAACACAGAAATCGCATCGGAATTGAATATAAGAGGTACAATGCCGACATAAGTACAAGAAGAGTGAATCTTCTAAGAGTTTGTGGTTTGAGCGGCTCCTGGAAGACCAGTATTAGATTCCGATGCACCAGTTCAGGTTTACTGTATCCCTTGGACCTTCACATTGACGATGAAACACAGAAATCGCATCGGAATTGACTATAAGAGGCACAATGCCGACTTAAGTACAAGAAGAGTGAATCTTCTAAGAGTTTGTGCTGTGAGCGGCTCCTGGGAGACCAGTATTAGATTCCGATGCACCAGTGCAGGTTTACTGTATCCCTTGGACCTTGACATTGACGATGAAACCCAGAAATCGCATCGGAATTGAATATAAAAGGCACAATGCCGACTTAAGTACAAGAAGAGTGAATCTTCTAAGAGTTTGTGCTTTGAGCGGCACCTGGGAGACAAGTATTAGATTCCGATGCAACAGTGCAGGTTTACTGTATCCCTTGGACCTTCACATTGACGATGAAACACAGAAATCGCATGGGAATTGAATATAAAAGGCACAATACCGACTTAAGTAAAAGAAGAAAGAATCTTCTAAGTGTTTGTGCTTTGAGCGGCTCCTGGGAGACCAGTATTAGATTCCCATGCACCAGTGCAGGTTTACTGTATCGCTTGGACCTTCACATTGACGATGAAACACAGAAATCGCATCGGAATTGAATATAAAAGGCACAATGCCGACTTAAGTACAAGAAGAGTGAATGTTCTAAGAGTTTGTGCTTTGAGCGGCTAATGGGAGACCAGTATTAGATTCCGATGCACCAGTGCAGGTGTACTGTATCCCTTGGACCTTCACATTGACGATGAAACACAGAAATCGCATCGGAATTGAATATAAAAGGCACAATGCCGACTTAAGTACTAGAAGAGTGAATCTTCCAAGAGCTTGTGCTTTGAGCGGCTAATGGGAGACCAGTATTAGATTCCGATGCACCAGTGCAGGTGTACTGTATCCCTTGGACCTTCACATTGACGATGAAACACAGATATCGCATCGGAATTGAATATAAAAGGCACAATGCCGACTGAAGTACCAGAAGAGTGAATCTTCTAAGAGTTTGTGCTTTGAGCGGCTCCTGGGAGACCAGTATTAGATTCCGATGCACCAGTGCAGGTTTACTGTATCCCTTGGACCTTCACATTGTCGATGAAACACAGATATCGCATCGGAATTGAATATAAAAGGCACAATGCCGACTTAAGTAAAAGAAGAGTGAATCTTCTGAGAGTTTGTGATTTGAGCGGCTCCTGGCAGACAAGTATTAGATTCCGATGCAACAGTGCAGGTTTACTGTATCCCTTGGACCTTCACATTGACGATGAAACACAGAAATCGCATCGGAATTGAATATAAAAGGCACAATACCGACTTAAGTACAAGAAGAAAGAATCTTCTAAGAGTTTGTGCTTTGAGCGGCTCCTGGGAGACCAGTATTAGATTCCCATGCACCAGTGCCGGTTTACTGTATCCCTTGGACCTTCACATTGACGATGAAACACAGATATCGCATCGGAATTGAAAAGGAACAATGATGACTTAAGTACAAGAAGAGTGAGTCTACTAACAGTTTGTGCTTTGAGCGGCTCCAGGGAGACCAGTATTAGATTCCGATGCACCAGTGCAGGTTTACTGTATCCATTGGACCTTCACATCGACGATGAAACACAGATATCGCATCGGAATTAAATATGAATGGCACAATGGCGACATAAGTATAAGAAAAGTGAGTCTTCTAACTGTTTGTGCTTTGAGCGGCTCCTGGGAGACCAGTATTAGATTCCGATGCACCATCTCAGGTTTACTGTATCCCTTGGACCTTCACATTGACGATGAAACACAGAAATCGCATCGGAATTGAATATAAAAGGCACAATGCCAACTTAAGTACAAGAAGAGTGCGTCTTCTAAGAGTTTGTGCTTTGAGCGGCTCCTGGGAGACCAGTATTAGATTGCGATGCACCAGTGCAGGTTTACTGTATCCCTTGGACCTTCACATTGACTATGAAACACAGAAATCGCATCGGAATTGAGTATAAAAGGCACAATGCCGACTTAAGTACAAGAAGAGTGAATCTTCTAAGAGTTTGTGGTTTGAGCGGCTCCTGGGAGACCAGTGTTAGATTCCAATGCACCAGTGGAGGTTTACTGTATCCCTTGGACCTTCACATTGACGATGAAACACAGAAATCGCATCGCAATTGAATATTAAAGGCACAATGCCAACTTAAGTACAAGAAGAGTGAGTCTTCTAACAGTTTGTGCTTTGAGCGGATCCTGAGAGACCAGTATTAGATTCCGATGCACCAGTGCAGGTTTACTGTATCCCTTGGACCTTCACATTGACGATGAAACTTAGAAATCGCATCGGAATTGAATATAAAAGGCACAATACCGACTTAAGTACAAGAAGAGTGAATCTTATAAGAGTTTGTGCTTTGAGCGGCTCCTGGGAGACCAGTATTAGATTCCGATGCACCAGTGCAGGTTTACTGTATACCTTGAACCTTCACATTGACGGTGAAACACAGAAATCGCATCGGAATTGAATATAAAAGGCACAATGCCGACTTAAGTACAAGAAGAGTGAATCTTGTAAGAGTTTGTGGTTTGAGCGGCTCCTGGGAGACCAGTATTAGATTCCGATGCTCCAGAGCAGGTTTATTGTATCCCTTGGACCTTCACATTGACGATGAAACACAGAAATCGCATCGGAATTGAATATAAGACGCACAATGCCGACTTAAGTACAAGAAGAGTGAATCTTCTAAGAGTTTGTGCTTTGAGCGGCTCCTGGGAGACCACTATTAGATTCCAATGCACCAGTTCAGGTTTACTGTATCCCTTGGACCTTCACATTGACGATGAAACACAGAAATCGGATCGGAATTGAATATAAAATGCACAATGCCGACTTAAGTACAAGAAGAGTGAATCTTCTAAGAGTTTGTGCTTTGAGCGGCACCTGGAAGACCAGTATTAGATTCCGATGCACCAGTGCAGGTTTACTGTATCCCTTGGACCTTCACATTGACGATGAAACACAGAAATCGCATCGGAATTGTATATAAAAGGCACAATGCCGACTTAAGTACAAGAAGAGTGAATCTTCTAAGAGTTTGTGGTTTGAGCGGCTCCTGGGAGGCCAGTATTAGTTTCCGATGCACCAGTGCAGGTTTACTGTATCCCTTGGACCTTCACATTGACGATGAAACACAGATATCGCATCGGAATTGAATATAAAAGGCACAATGCCGACTTAAGTACAAGAAGAGTGAATCTTCTAAGAGTTTGTGCTTTGAGCGGCTCCTGGGAGACCAGTATTAGATTCCGATGCACCAGTGCAGGTTTACCGTATCCCTTGGACCTTCACATTGACGATGAAACACAGAAATCGCATCGGAATTAAATATGAATGGCACAATGGCGACATAAGTATAAGAAAAGTGAGTCTTCTAACAGTTTGTGCTTTAAGCGGCTCCTGGGAGACCAGTATTAGATTCCGATGCACCATATCAGGTTTACTGTATCCCTTGGACCTTCACATTGACGATGAAGCACAGAAATCGCATCGGAATTGAATATAAAAGGCACAATGCCGACTTAAGTACAAGAAGAGTGCGTCTTCTAACAGTTTGTGCTTTGAGCGGCTCCTGGGAGACCAGTATTAGATTGCGATGCACCAGTGCAGGTTAACTGTATACCTTGGACCTTCACATTGACTATGAAACACAGAAATCGCATCGGAATTGAGTACAAAAGGCACAATGCCGACTTAAGTACAAGAAGAGAGAATCTTCTAAGAGTTTGTGGTTTGAGCGGCTCCTGGGAGAGCAGTGTTAGATTCCAATGCACCAGTGGAGGTTTACTGTATCCCTTGGACCTACACATTGACGATGAAACACAGAAATCGCATCGCAATTGAATATAAAAGGCACAATGCCAACTTAAGTACAAGAAGAGTGAGTCTTCTAACAGTTTGTGCTTTGAGCGGCTCCTGAGGGACCAGTATTAGATTCCGATGCACCAGTGCAATTTTACTGTATCCCTTGGACCTTCACATCGACGATGAAACTTAGAAATCGCATCGGAATTGAATATAAAAGGCACAATGCCGACTTAAGTACAAGAAGAGTGAATCTTATAAGAGATTGTGCTTTGAGCGGCACCTGGGAGACCAGTATTAGATTCCGATGCACCAGTGCAGGTTCACTGTATCCCTTAGACCTTCACATTGACGGTGAAACACAGAAATCGCATCGGAATTGAACATAATAGGCACAATGCCGACTTAAGTACAAGAAGAGTGAATCTTGTAAGAGTTTGTGGTTTGAGCGGCTCCTAGGAGACCAGTATTAGATTCCGATGCTCCAGAGCAGGTTTACTGTATCCCTTGGACCTTCACATTGACGATGAAGCACAGAAATCGCATCGGAATTGAATATAAAAGGCACAATGCCGACTTAAGTACAAGAAGAGTGAATCTTGTAATAGTTTGTGCTTTGAGCGGCTCCTGGGAGACCAGTATTAGATTCCGATGCACCAGTGCAGGTTTACTGTATCCCTTGGACCTTCACATTGACGATGAAACACAGAAATCGCATCGGAATTGAATATAAGAGGCACAATGCCGACATAAATACAAGAAGAGTGAATCTTATAAGAGTTTGTGCTTTGAGCGGCTCCTGGGAGACCACTATTAGATTCCAATGCACCAGTTCAGGTTTACTGTATCCCTTGGACCTTCACATTGACGATGAAACACAGAAATCGCATCTGAAATGAATATAAAAGGCACAATGCCGACTTAAGTACAACAAGAGTGAATCTTCTAAGAGTTCGTGCTTTGAGCGGCTAATGGGAGACCAGTATTAGATTCCGATTCACCAGTGCAGGTTTACTGTATCCCTTGGACCTTCACATTGACGATGAAACACAGAAATCGCATCGTAATTGAATATAAAAAGCACAATACCAACTTAAGTACAAGAAGAGTGAATCTTCTAACAGTTTGTGGTATGAGCGGCTCCTGGGAGACCAGTATTAGATTCCGATGCACCAGTGCAGGTTTACTGTATCCCTTGGATCTTCACATTGACGATGGAACACAGAAATCACATTGGAATTGAATATAAAAGGCACAATGCCGACTTAAGTACAAGAAGTGTGAATCTTCTAAGAGTTTGTGCTTTGAGCGGCTAATGGGAGACCAGTATTAGATTCCGATGCACCAGTGCAGGTATACTGCATCCCTTGGACTTTCACATTGACGATGAAACACAGAAATCGCATCGGAATTGAATATAAAAGGCACAATGCCGACTTAAGTACAAGAAGAGTGAATCTACTAAGAGTTTGTGCTTTGAGCGGCTCCTGGGAGTCCAGTATTGGATTCCGATGCACCAGTGCAGGTTTACTGTATCCCTTGGACCTTCACATTGAGGATGAAACACAGAAATCGCATCGGAATTGAATATAAAAGGCACAATGCCGACTTAAGTACAAGAAGTGTGAATCTTCTAAGAGTTTGTGCTTTGAGCGGCTAATGGGAGACCAGTATTAGATTCCGATGCACCAGTGCAGGTATACTGCATCCCTTGGACTTTCACATTGACGATGAAACACAGAAATCGCATCGGAATTGAATATAAAAGGCACAATGCCGACTTAAGTACAAGAAGAGTGAATCTTCCAAGAGTTTGTGCTTTGAGCGGCTCCTGGGAGACCAGTGTTAGATTCCGATGCACCAGTGCAGGTTTACTGTATCCCTTGGACCTTCACATTGACGATGAAACACAGATATCGCATAGGAATTAAATATAAAAGACACAATGCCGACATAAGTACAAGAAGAAAGAATCTTCTAAGAGTTTGTGCTTTGAGCGGCTCCTGGGAGACCAGTATTAAATTACGATGCACCAGTGCACGTTTACTGTATCCCTTGGACCTTCACATTCACGATGAAACACAAAAATCGCATCGGAATTGAATTTAAAAGACACAATGCCGACTTAAGTATAAGAAGAGTGAATCTTCTAAGAGTTTGTGGTTTAAGCGGCTAGTGGAAGACCAGTATTAGATTCCGATGCACCAGTTCAGGTTTACTGTATCCCTTGGACCTTCACATTGACGATGAAACACAGAAATCGCATCGGAATTGAATATAAGATGCACAATGCCGACTTAAGTAGAAGAAGAGTGAATCTTCTAAGAGTTTGTGGTTTGAGCGGCTCCTGGGAGACCAGTATTAGATTCCGATGCACCAGTGCAGGTTTACTGTATCCCTTGGACCTTCACATTGACGATGACACACAGAAATCGCATCGGAATTGAATATAAAAGGCACAATGCCGACTTAAGTACAAGAAGAGTGAATCTTCTAAGAGTTTGTGCTGTGAGCGGCTCCTGGGAGACCAGTATTAGATTCCGATGCACCAGTGCAGGTTTACTGTACCCCTTTGACCTTCAATTTGAGGATGAAACACAGAAATCGCATCGGAATTGAATATAAAAGGCACAATGCCGACTTAAGTACAAGAAGAGTGAATCTTCTAAGAGTTTGTGCTTTGAGCGGCTAATGGGAGACCAGTATTAGATTCCGATGCACCAGTGCGGGTGTACTGTATCCCTTGGACCTTCACATTGACGATGAAACACAGAAATCGCATCGGAATTGAATATAAAAGGCACAATGCCGACTTAAGTACAAGAAGAGTGAATCTTCCAAGAGTTTGTGCTTTGAGCGGCTAATGGGAGACAAGTATTAGATTCCGATGCACCAGTGCAGGTGTACTGTATCCCTTGGACCTTCACATTGACGATGAAACACAGAAATCGCATCGGAATTGAATATAAAAGGCACAATGCCGACTTAAGTACCAGAAGAGTGAATCTTCTAAGATTTTGTGCGTTGAGCGGCTCCTGGGAGACCAGTATTAGATTCCGATGCACCAGTGCAGGTTTACTGTATCCCTTGGACCTTCACATTGTCGATGAAACACAGATATCGCATCGGAATTGAATATAAAAGGCACAATGCCGACTTAAGTACAAGAAGAGTGAATCTTCTAAGAGTTTGTGCTTTGAGCGGCTCCTGGGAGACAAGTATTAGATTCCGATTCAACAGTGCAGGTTTACTGTATCCCTTGGACCTTCACATTGACGATGAAACACAGAAATCGCATCGGAATTGAATATAAAAGGCACAATACCGACTTAAGAACAAGAAGAAAGAATCTTCTAAGAGTTTGTGCTTTGAGCGGCTCCTGGGAGACCAGTATTAGATTCCCATGCACCAGTGCAGGTTTACTGTATCGCTTGGACCTTCACATTGACGATGAAACACAGATATCGCATCGGAATTGAATATAAAAGGAACAATGATGACTTAAGTACATGAAGAGTGAGTCTACTAACAGTTTGTGCTTTGAGCGGCTCCTGGGAGACCAGTATTAGATTCCGATGCACCCGTGTAGGTTTACTGTATCCATTGGGCCTTCACATCGACGATGAAACACAGAAATCGCATCTGAATTAAATATGAATGGCACAATGGCGACATAAGTATAAGAAAAGTGAGTCTTCTAACAGTTTGTGCTTTGAGCGGCTCCTGGGAGACCAGTATTAGATTCCGATGCACCATCTCAGGTTTACTGTATCCCTTGGACCTTCACATTGAGGATGAAACACAGAAATCGCATCGGAATTGAATATAAAAGGCACAATGCCGACTTAAGTACAAGAAGTGTGAATCTTCTAAGAGTTTGTGCTTTGAGCGGCTAATGGGAGACCAGTATTAGATTCCGATGCACCAGTGCAGGTATACTGCATCCCTTGGACTTTCACATTGACGATGAAACACAGAAATCGCATCGGAATTTAATATAAAAGGCACAATGCCGACTTAAGTACAAGAAGAGTGAATCTTCCAAGAGTTTGTGCTTTGAGCGGCTCCTGGGAGACCAGTGTTAGATTCCGATGCACCAGTGCAGGTTTACTGTATCCCTTGGACCTTCACATTGACGATGAAACACAGAAATCGCATCGGAATTGAATATAAAAGGCACAATGCCGACTTAATTACAAGAAGAGTGAATCTTCTAAGAGTTTGTGCTTTGAGCGGCTCCTGGGAGTCCAGTATTGGATTCCGATGCACCAGTGCAGGTTTACTGTATCCCTTGGACCTTCACATTGACGATGAAACACAGATATCGCATAGGAATTAAATATAAAAGACACAATGCCGACATAAGTACAAGAAGAAAGAATCTTCTAAGAGTTTGTGCTTTGAGCGGCTCCTGGGAGACCAGTATTAAATTCCGATGCACCAGTGCACGTTTACTGTATCCCTTGGACCTTCACATTGGCGATGAAACACAAAAATCGCATCGGAATTGAATTTAAAAGACACAATGCCGACTTAAGTATAAGAAGAGTGAATCTTCTAAGAGTTTGTGGTTTAAGCGGCTAGTGGAAGACCAGTATTAGATTCCGATGCACCAGTGCAGGTTTACTGTATCCCTTGGACCTTCACATTGACGATGAAACACAGAAATCGCATCGGAATTGAATATAAGAGGCACAATGCCGACTTAAGTACAAGAAAAGTGAGTCTTCTAACAGTTTGTGCTTTGAGCGGCTCCTGGGAGACCAGTATTAGATTCCGATGCACCATCTCAGGTTTACTGTATCCCTTGGACCTTCACATTGAGGATGAAACACAGAAATCGCATCGGAATTGAATATAAAAGGCACAATGCCGACTTAAGTACAAGAAGTGTGAATCTTCTAAGAGTTTGTGCTTTGAGCGGCTAATGGGAGACCAGTATTAGATTCCGATGCACCAGTGCAGGTATACTGCATCCCTTGGACTTTCACATTGACGATGAAACACAGAAATCGCATCGGAATTTAATATAAAAGGCACAATGCCGACTTAAGTACAAGAAGAGTGAATCTTCCAAGAGTTTGTGCTTTGAGCGGCTCCTGGGAGACCAGTGTCAGATTCCGATGCACCAGTGCAGGTTTACTGTATCCCTTGGACCTTCACATTGACGATGAAACACAGAAATCGCATCGGAATTGAATATAAAAGGCACAATGCCGACTTAATTACAAGAAGAGTGAATCTTCTAAGAGTTTGTGCTTTGAGCGGCTCCTGGGAGTCCAGTATTGGATTCCGATGCACCAGTGCAGGTTTACTGTATCCCTTGGACCTTCACATTGACGATGAAACACAGATATCGCATAGGAATTAAATATAAAAGACACAATGCCGACATAAGTACAAGAAGAAAGAATCTTCTAAGAGTTTGTGCTTTGAGCGGCTCCTGGGAGACCAGTATTAAATTCCGATGCACCAGTGCACGTTTACTGTATCCCTTGGACCTTCACATTGGCGATGAAACACAAAAATCGCATCGGAATTGAATTTAAAAGACACAATGCCGACTTAAGTATAAGAAGAGTGAATCTTCTAAGAGTTTGTGGTTTGAGTGGCTCCTGGAAGACCAGTATTAGATTCCGATGCACCAGTTCAGGTTTACTGTATCCCTTGGACCTTCACATTGACGATGAAACACAGAAATCGCATCGGAATTGAATATAAAAGGCACAATGCCGACTTAAGTACAAGAAGAGTGAATCTTCTAAGAGTTTGTGGTTTGAGCGGCTCCTGGGAGACCAGTATTAGATTCCGATGCACCAGTGCAGGTTTACTGTATCCCTTGGACCTTCACATTGACGATGAAACACAGTAATCGCATCGGAATTGAATATAAAAGGCACAATGCCGACTTAAGTACAAGAAGAGTGAATCTTCTAAGAGTTTGTGCTGTGAGCGGCTCCTGGGAGACCAGTATTAGATTCCGATGCACCAGTGCAGGTTTACTGTACCCCTTTGACCTTCAATTTGAGGATGAAACACAGAAATCGCATCGGAATTGAATATAAAAGGCACAATGCCGACTTAAGTACAAGAAGAGTGAATCTTCTAAGAGTTTGTGCTTTGAGCGGCTAATGGGAGACCAGTATTAGATTCCGATGCACCAGTGCAGGTATACTGCATCCCTTGGACTTTCACATTGACGATGAAACACAGAAATCGCATCGGAATTGAATATAAAAGGCACAATGCCGACTTAAGTACAAGAAGAGTGAATCTTCCAAGAGTTTGTGCTTTGAGCGGCTCCTGGGAGACCAGTGTTAGATTCCGATGCACCAGTGCAGGTTTACTGTATCCCTTGGACCTTCACATTGACGATGAAACACAGAAATCGCATCGGAATTGAATATAAAAGGCACAATGCCGACTTAAGTACAAGAAGAGTGAATCTTCTAAGAGTTTGTGCTTTGAGCGGCTCCTGGGAGTCCAGTATTGGATTCCGATGCACCAGTGCAGGTTTACTGTATCCCTTGGACCTTCACATTGGCGATGAAACACAAAAGTCGCATCGGAGTTGAATTTAAAAGACACAATGCCGACTTAAGTATAAGAAGAGTGAATCTTCTAAGAGTTTGTGGTTTAAGCGGCTAGTGGAAGACCAGTATTAGATTCCGATGCACCAGTTCAGGTTTACTGTATCCCTTGGACCTTCACATTGACGATGAAACACAGAAATCGCATCGGAATTGAATATAAGAGGCACAATGCCGACTTAAGTACAAGAAGAGTGAATCTTCTAAGAGTTTGTGGTTTGAGCGGCTCCTGGGAGACCAGTATTAGATTCCGATGAACCAGTGCAGGTTTACTGTATCCCTTGGACCTTCACATTGACGATGACACACAGAAATCGCATCGGAATTGAATATAAAAGGCACAATGCCGACTTAAGTACAAGAAGAGTGAATCTTCTAAGAGTTTGTGCTGTGAGCGGCTCCTGGGAGACCAGTATTAGATTCCGATGCACCAGTGCAGGTTTACTGTACCCCTTTGACCTTCAATTTGAGGATGAAACACAGAAATCGCATCGGAATTGAATATAAAAGGCACAATGCCGACTTAAGTACAAGAAGAGTGAATCTTCTAAGAGTTTGTGCTTTGAGCGGCTAATGGGAGACCAGTATTAGATTCCGATGCACCAGTGCGGGTGTACTGTATCCCTTGGACCTTCACATTGACGATGAAACACAGAAATCGTATCGGAATTGAATATAAAAGGCACAATGCCGACTTAAGTACAAGAAGAGTGAATCTTCCAAGAGTTTGTGCTTTGAGCGGCTAATGGGAGACAAGTATTAGATTCCGATGCACCAGTGCAGGTGTACTGTATCCCTTGGACCTTCACATTGACGATGAAACACAGAAATCGCATCGGAATTGAATATAAAAGGCACAATGCCGACTTAAGTACCAGAAGAGTGAATCTTCTAAGATTTTGTGCGTTGAGCGGCTCCTGGGAGACCAGTTTTAGATTCCGATGCACCAGTGCAGGTTTACTGTATCCCTTGGACCTTCACATTGTCGATGAAACACAGATATCGCATCGGAATTGAATATAAAAGGCACAATGCCGACTTAAGTACAAGAAGAGTGAATCTTCTAAGAGTTTGTGCTTTGAGCGGCTCCTGGGAGACAAGTATTAGATTCCGATTCAACAGTGCAGGTTTACTGTATCCCTTGGACCTTCACATTGACGATGAAACACAGAAATCGCATCGGAATTGAATATAAAAGGCACAATACCGACTTAAGTACAAGAAGAAAGAATCTTCTAAGAGTTTGTGCTTTGAGCGGCTCCTGGGAGACCAGTATTAGATTCCCATGCACCAGTGCAGGTTTACTGTATCGCTTGGACCTTCACATTGACGATGAAACACAGATATCGCATCGGAATTGAATATAAAAGGAACAATGATGACTTAAGTACATGAAGAGTGAGTCTACTAACAGTTTGTGCTTTGAGCGGCTCCTGGGAGACCAGTATTAGATTCCGATGCACCCGTGCAGGTTTACTGTATCCATTGGGCCTTCACATCGACGATGAAACACAGAAATCGCATCTGAATTAAATATGAATGGCACAATGGCGACATAAGTATAAGAAAAGTGAGTCTTCTAACAGTTTGTGCTTTGAGCGGCTCCTGGGAGACCAGTATTAGATTCCGATGCACCATCTCAGGTTTACTGTATCCCTTGGACCTTCACATTGAGGATGAAACACAGAAATCGCATCGGAATTGAATATAAAAGGCACAATGCCGACTTAAGTACAAGAAGTGTGAATCTTCTAAGAGTTTGTGCTTTGAGCGGCTAATGGGAGACCAGTATTAGATTCCGATGCACCAGTGCAGGTATACTGCATCCCTTGGACTTTCACATTGACGATGAAACACAGAAATCGCATCGGAATTTAATATAAAAGGCACAATGCCGACTTAAGTACAAGAAGAGTGAATCTTCCAAGAGTTTGTGCTTTGAGCGGCTCCTGGGAGACCAGTGTTAGATTCCGATGCACCAGTGCAGGTTTACTGTATCCCTTGGACCTTCACATTGACGATGAAACACAGAAATCGCATCGGAATTGAATATAAAAGGCACAATGCCGACTTAATTACAAGAAGAGTGAATCTTCTAAGAGTTTGTGCTTTGAGCGGCTCCTGGGAGTCCAGTATTGGATTCCGATGCACCAGTGCAGGTTTACTGTATCCCTTGGACCTTCACATTGACGATGAAACACAGATATCGCATAGGAATTAAATATAAAAGACACAATGCCGACATAAGTACAAGAAGAAAGAATCTTCTAAGAGTTTGTGCTTTGAGCGGCTCCTGGGAGACCAGTATTAAATTCCGATGCACCAGTGCACGTTTACTGTATCCCTTGGACCTTCACATTGGCGATGAAACACAAAAATCGCATCGGAATTGAATTTAAAAGACACAATGCCGACTTAAGTATAAGAAGAGTGAATCTTCTAAGAGTTTGTGGTTTGAGTGGCTCCTGGAAGACCAGTATTAGATTCCGATGCACCAGTTCAGGTTTACTGTATCCCTTGGACCTTCACATTGACGATGAAACACAGAAATCGCATCGGAATTGAATATAAAAGGCACAATGCCGACTTAAGTACAAGAAGAGTGAATCTTCTAAGAGTTTGTGCTGTGAGCGGCTCCTGGGAGACCAGTATTAGATTCCGATGCACCAGTTCAGGTTTACTGTACCCCTTTGACCTTCAATTTGAGGATGAAACACAGATATCGCATCGGAATTGAATATAAAAGGCACAATGCCGACTTAAGTACAAGAAGAGTGAATCTTCTAAGAGTTTGTGCTTTGAGCGGCTAATGGGAGACCAGTATTAGATTCCGATGCACCAGTGCGGGTGTACTGTATCCCTTGGACCTTCACATTGACGATGAAACACAGAAATCGCATCGGAATTGAATATAAAAGGCACAATGCCGACTTAAGTACAAGAACAGTGAATCTTCCAAGAGTTTGTGCTTTGAGCGGCTAATGGGAGACAAGTATTAGATTCCGATGCACCAGTGCAGGTGTACTGTATCCCTTGGACCTTCACATTGTTGATGAAACACAGAAATCGCATCGGAATTGAATATAAAAGGCACAATGCCGACTTAAGTACCAGAAGAGTGAGTGTTCTAAGATTTTGTGCGTTAAGCGGCTCCTGGGAGACCAGTATTAGCTTCCGATGCACCAGTGCAGGTTTACTGTATCCCTTGGTCCTTCACATTGACGATGAAACACAGAAATCGCATCGGAATTGAATATAAAAGGCACAATACCGACTTAAGTACAAGAAGAAAGAATCTTCTAAGAGTTTGTGCTTTGAGCGGCTCCTGGGAGACCAGTATTAGATTCCCATGCACCGGTGCAGGTTTACTGTATCGCTTGGACCTTCACATTGACGATGAAACACAGATATCGCATCGGAATTGAATATAAAAGGAACAATGATGACTTAAGTACATGAAGAGTGGGTCTACTAACAGTTTGTGCTTTGAGCGGCTCCTGGGAGACCAGTATTAGATTCCGATGCACCAGTGCAGGTTTACTGTATCCATTGGACCTTCACATCGACGATGAAACACAGAAATCGCATCGGAATTAAATATGAATGGCACAATGGCGACATAAGTATAAGAAAAGTGAGTCTTCTAACAGTTTGTGCTTTGAGCGGCTCCTGGGAGACCAGTATTAGATTCCGATGCACCATCTCAGGTTTACTGTATCCCTTGGACCTTCACATTGACGATGAAACACAGAAATCGCATCGGAATTGAATATAAAAGGCACAATGCCGACTTAAGTTCAAGAAGAGTGAATGTTCTAAGAGTTTGTGCTTTGAGCGGCTAATGGGAGACCAGTATTAGATTCCGATGCACCAGTGCAGGTGTACTGTATCCCTTGGACCTTCACATTGACGATGAAACACAGAAATCGCAGAGGAATTGAATATAAAAGGCACAATGCCGACTTAAGTACAAGAAGAGTGAATCTTCCAAGAGCTTGTGCTTTGAGCGGCTAATGGGAGACCAGTATTAGATTCCGATGCACCAGTGCAGGTGTACTGTATCCCTTGGACCTTCACATTGACGATGAAACACAGAAATCGCATCGGAATTGAATATAAAAAGCACAATGCCGACTTAAGTACCAGAAGAGTGAATCTATTAAGAGTTAGTGCTTTGAGCGGCTCCTGGGAGACCAGTATTAGATTCCGATGCACCAGTGCAGGTTTACTGTATCCCTTGGACCTTCACATTGTCGATGAAACACAGATATCGCATCGGAATTGAATATAAAAGGCACAATGCCGACTTAAGTACAAGAAGAGTGAATCTTCTAAGAGTTTGTGCTTTGAGCGGCTTCTGGGAGACAAGTATTAGATTCCGATGCAACAGTGCAGGTTTACTGTATCCCTTGGACCTTCACATTGACGATGAAACACAGAAATCGCATCGGAATTAAATATGAATGGCACAATGGCGACATAAGTATAAGAAAAGTGAGTCTTCTAACTGTTTGTGCTTTGAACGGCTCCTGGGAGACCAGTATTAGATTCCGATGCACCACTGCAGGTTTACTGTATCCCTTGGACCTTCACATTGACGGTGAAACACAGAAATCGCATCGGAATTGAATATAAAAGGCACAATGCCCACTTAAGTACAAGAAGAGTGAATCTTGTAATAGTTTGTGCTTTGAGCGGCTCCTGGGAGACCAGTATTAGATTCCGATGCACCAGTGCAGGTTTACTGTATCCCTTGGACCTTCACATTGACGATGAAACACAGAAATCGCATCGGAATTGAATATAAGAGGCACAATGCCGACATAAATGCAAGAAGAGTGAATCTTATAAGAGTTTGTGCTTTGAGCGGCTCCTGGGAGACCACTATTAGATTCCAATGCACCAGTTCAGGTTTACTGTATCCCTTGGACCTTCACATTGACGATGAAACACAGAAATCGCATCTGAATTGAATATAAAAGGCACAATGCCGACTTAAGTACAACAAGAGTGAATCTTCTAAGAGTTTGTGCTGTGAGCGGCTCCTGGGAGACCAGTATTAGATTCCGATGCACCAGCGCAGGTTTACTGTATCCCTTGGACCTTCACATTGACGATGAAACACAGATATCGCTTCGGAATTGAATATAAATGGCACAATTCCGACTTAAGTAGAAGAAGAGTGAATCTTCCTAGAGTTTGTGCTTTGAGCGGCTCCTGGGAGACCAGTATTGGATTCCGATGCACCAGTGCAGGTTTACTGTATCCCTTGGACCTTCACATTGAGGATGAAACACAGAAATCGCATCGGAATTGAATATAAAAGGCACAATGCCGACTTAAGTACAAGAAGTGTGAATCTTCTAAGAGTTTGTGCTGTGAGCGGCTCCTGGGAGTCCAGTATTGGATTCCGATGCACCAGTGCAGATTTACTGTATCCCTTGGACCGTCACATTGACGATGAAACACAGATATCGCATAGGAATTAAATATAAAAGACACAATGCCGACATAAGTACAAGAAGAAAGAATCTTCTAAGAGTTTGTGCTTTGAGCGGCTCCTGGGAGACCAGTATTAAATTCCGATGCACCAGTGCACGTTTACTGTATCCCTTGGACCTTCACATTGGCGATGAAACACAAAAATCGCATCGGAATTGAATTTAAAAGACACAATGCCGACTTAAGTATAAGAAGAGTGACTCTTCTATGAGTTTGTGCTTTGAGCGGCTCCTGGGAGACCAGTATTAGATTCTGATGCACCAGTGCAGCTTTACTGTATCCCTTGGACCTTCACATTGACGATGAAACACAGAAATCGCATCGGAATTGAATATAAGAGGCACAATGCCGACATAAGTACAAGAAGAGTGAATCTTCTAAGAGTTTGTGGTTTGAGCGGCTCCTGGAAGACCAGTATTAGATTCCGATGCACCAGTTCAGGTTTACTGTATCCCTTGGACCTTCACATTGACGATGAAACACAGAAATCGCATCGGAATTGAATATAAGAGGCACAATGCCGACTTAAGTACCAGAAGAGTGAGTGTTCTAAGATTTTGTGCGTTAAGCGGCTCCTGGGAGACCAGTATTAGCTTCCGATGCACCAGTGCAGGTTTACTGTATCCCTTGGACCTTCACATTGACGATGAAACACAGAAATCGCATCGGAATTGAATATAAAAGGCACAATACCGACTTAAGTACAAGAAGAAAGAATCTTCTAAGAGTTTGTGCCTTGAGCGGCTCCTGGGAGACCAGTATTAGATTCCCATGCACCAGTGCAGGTTTACTGTATCGCTTGGACCTTCACATTGACGATGAAACACAGATATCGCATCGGAATTGAATATAAAAGGAACAATGATGACTTAAGTACATGAAGAGTGAGTCTACTAACAGTTTGTGCTTTGAGCGGCTCCTGGGAGACCAGTATTAGATTCCGATGCACCAGTGCAGGTTTACTGTATCCATTGGACCTTCACATCGACGATGAAACACAGAAATCGCATCGGAATTAAATATGAATGGCACAATGGCGACATAAGTATAAGAAAAGTGAGTCTTCTAACAGTTTGTGCTTTGAGCGGCTCCTGGGAGACCAGTATTAGATTCCGATGCACCATCTCAGGTTTACTGTATCCCTTGGACCTTCACATTGACGATGAAACACAGAAATCGCATCGGAATTGAATATAAAAGGCACAATGCCGACTTAAGTTCAAGAAGAGTGAATGTTCTAAGAGTTTGTGCTTTGAGCGGCTAATGGGAGACCAGTATTAGATTCCGATGCACCAGTGCAGGTGTACTGTATCCCTTGGACCTTCACATTGACGATGAAACACAGAAATCGCAGAGGAATTGAATATAAAAGGCACAATGCCGACTTAAGTACAAGAAGAGTGAATCTTCCAAGAGCTTGTGCTTTGAGCGGCTAATGGGAGACCAGTATTAGATTCCGATGCACCAGTGCAGGTGTACTGTATCCCTTGGACCTTCACATTGACGATGAAACACAGAAATCGCATCGGAATTGAATATAAAAAGCACAATGCCGACTTAAGTACCAGAAGAGTGAATCTATTAAGAGTTAGTGCTTTGAGCGGCTCCTGGGAGACCAGTATTAGATTCCGATGCACCAGTGCAGGTTTACTGTATCCCTTGGACCTTCACATTGTCGATGAAACACAGATATCGCATCGGAATTGAATATAAAAGGCACAATGCCGACTTAAGTACAAGAAGAGTGAATCTTCTAAGAGTTTGTGCTTTGAGCGGCTTCTGGGAGACAAGTATTAGATTCCGATGCAACAGTGCAGGTTTACTGTATCCCTTGGACCTTCACATTGACGATGAAACACAGAAATCGCATCGGAATTAAATATGAATGGCACAATGGCGACATAAGTATAAGAAAAGTGAGTCTTCTAACTGTTTGTGCTTTGAACGGCTCCTGGGAGACCAGTATTAGATTCCGATGCACCACTGCAGGTTTACTGTATCCCTTGGACCTTCACATTGACGGTGAAACACAGAAATCGCATCGGAATTGAATATAAAAGGCACAATGCCCACTTAAGTACAAGAAGAGTGAATCTTGTAATAGTTTGTGCTTTGAGCGGCTCCAGGGAGACCAGTATTAGATTCCGATGCACCAGTGCAGGTTTACTGTATCCCTTGGACCTTCACATTGACGATGAAACACAGAAATCGCATCGGAATTGAATATAAGAGGCACAATGCCGACATAAATGCAAGAAGAGTGAATCTTATAAGAGTTTGTGCTTTGAGCGGCTCCTGGGAGACCACTATTAGATTCCAATGCACCAGTTCAGGTTTACTGTATCCCTTGGACCTTCACATTGACGATGAAACACAGAAATCGCATCTGAATTGAATATAAAAGGCACAATGCCGACTTAAGTACAACAAGAGTGAATCTTCTAAGAGTTTGTGCTGTGAGCGGCTCCTGGGAGACCAGTATTAGATTCCGATGCACCAGCGCAGGTTTACTGTATCCCTTGGACCTTCACATTGACGATGAAATACAGATATCGCTTCGGAATTGAATATAAATGGCACAATTCCGACTTAAGTAGAAGAAGAGTGAATCTTCCTAGAGTTTGTGCTTTGAGCGGCTCCTGGGAGACCAGTATTGGATTCCGATGCACCAGTGCAGGTTTACTGTATCCCTTGGACCTTCACATTGAGGATGAAACACAGAAATCGCATCGGAATTGAATATAAAAGGCACAATGCCGACTTAAGTACAAGAAGTGTGAATCTTCTAAGAGTTTGTGCTGTGAGCGGCTCCTGGGAGTCCAGTATTGGATTCCGATGCACCAGTGCAGATTTACTGTATCCCTTGGACCGTCACATTGACGATGAAACACAGATATCGCATAGGAATTAAATATAAAAGACACAATGCCGACATAAGTACAAGAAGAAAGAATCTTCTAAGAGTTTGTGCTTTGAGCGGCTCCTGGGAGACCAGTATTAAATTCCGATGCACCAGTGCACGTTTACTGTATCCCTTGGACCTTCACATTGGCGATGAAACACAAAAATCGCATCGGAATTGAATTTAAAAGACACAATGCCGACTTAAGTATAAGAAGAGTGACTCTTCTATGAGTTTGTGCTTTGAGCGGCTCCTGGGAGACCAGTATTAGATTCTGATGCACCAGTGCAGCTTTACTGTATCCCTTGGACCTTCACATTGACGATGAAACACAGAAATCGCATCGGAATTGAATATAAGAGGCACAATGCCGACATAAGTACAAGAAGAGTGAATCTTCTAAGAGTTTGTGGTTTGAGCGGCTCCTGGAAGACCAGTATTAGATTCCGATGCACCAGTTCAGGTTTACTGTATCCCTTGGACCTTCACATTGACGATGAAACACAGAAATCGCATCGGAATTGAATATAAGAGGCACAATGCCGACTTAAGTACAAGAAGAGTGAATCTTCTAAGAGTTTGTGCTTTGAGCGGCTCCTGGGAGACCAGTATTAGATTCCGATGCACCAGTGCAGGTTTACTGTATCCCTTGGACCTTCACATTGACGATGAAACACAGAAATCGCATCGGAATTGAATATAAAAGGCACAATGCTTACTTAAGTACAAGAAGAGTGAATCTTCTAAGAGTTTGTGCTGTGAGCGGCTCCTGGGAGACCAGTATTAGATTCCGATGCACCAGTGCAGGTTTACGGTATCCCTTTGACCTTCAATTTGACGATGAAACACAGAAATCGCATCGGAATTGAATATAAAAGGCACAATGCCGACTTAAGTACAAGAAGAGTGAATCTTCTAAGAGTTTGTGCTTTGAGCGGTTAATGGGAGACCAGTATTAGATTCCGATGCACCAGTGCAGGTGTACTGTATCCCTTGGACTTTCACATTGACGATGAAACACAGAAATCGCATCGGAATTTAATATAAAAGGCACAATGCCGACTTAAGTACAAGAAGAGTGAATCTTCCAAGAGTTTGTGCTTTGAGCGGCTAATGGGAGACAAATATTAGATTCCGATGCACCAGTGCAGGTGTACTGTATCCCTTGGACCTTCACATTGACGATGAAACACAGAAATCGCATCGGAATTGAATATAAAAGGCACAATGCCGACTTAAGTACCAGAAGAGTGAATCTTCTAAGATTTTGTGCGTTGAGCGGCTCCTGGGAGACCAGTATTAGATTCCGATGCACCAGTGCAGGTTTACTGTATCCCTTGGACCTTCACATTGTCGATGAAACACAGATATCGCATCGGAATTGAATATAAAAGGCACAATGCCGACTTAAGTACAAGAAGAGTGAATCTTCTAAGAGTTTGTGCTTTGAGTGGCTCCTGGGAGACAAGTATTAGATTCCGATTCAACAGTGCAGGTTTACTGTATCCCTTGGACCTTCACATTGACGATGAAACACAGAAATCGCATCGGAATTGAATATAAATGGCACAATACCGACTTAAGTACAAGAAGAAAGAATCTTCTAAGAGTTTGTGCTTTGAGCGGCTCCTGGGAGACCAGTATTAGATTCCCATGCACCAGTGCAGGTTTACTGTATCGCTTGGACCTTCACATTGACGATGAAACACAGATATCGCATCGGAATTGAATATAAAAGAAACAATGAAGACTTAAGTACATGAAGAGTGAGTCTACTAACAGTTTGTGTTTTGAGCGGCTCCTGGGAGACCAGTATTAGATTCCGATGCACCAGTGCAGGTTTACTGTATCCATTGGACCTTCACATCGACGATGAAACACAGAAATCGCATCGGAATTAAATATGAATGGCACAATGGCGACATAAGTATAAGAAAAGTGAGTCTTCTAACAGTTTGTGCTTTGGGCGGCTCCTGGGAGACCAGTATTAGATTCCGATGCACCATCTCAGGTTTACTGTATCCCTTGGACCTTCACATTGACGATGAAACACAGAAATCGCATCGGAATTGAATATAAAAGGCACAATGCCGACTTAAGTACAAGAAGAGTGCGTCTTCTAACTGTTTGTGCTTTGAGCGGCTACTGGGAAACCAGTATTCGATTGCGATGTACCAGTGCAGGTTTACTGTATCCCTTGGACCTTCACATTGACTATGAATCACAGAAATCGCATCGGAATTGAGTATAAAAGGCACAATGCCGACTTAAGTACAAGAAGAGTGAATCTTCTAAGAGTTTGTGGTTTGAGCGGCTCCTGGGAGACCAGTGTTAGATTCCAATGCACCAGTGGACGTTTACTGTATCCCTTGGACCTTCACATTGACCATGAAACACAGAAATCGCATCGCAATTGAATATAAAAGGCACAATGGCAACTTAAGTACAAGAAGAGTGAGTCTTCTAACAGTTTGAGCTTTGAGCGGCTCCTGAGAGACCAGTATTAGATTCCGATGCACCAGTGCAGGTTTGCTGTATCCCTTGGACCTTCACATTGACGATGAAACTTAGAAATCCCATCGGAATTGAATATAAAAGGCACAATGCCGACTTAAGTACAAGAAGAGTGAATCTTATAAGAGTTTGTGGTTTGAGCGGCTCCTGGGAGACCGGTATTAGATTCCGATGCACCAGTGCAGGTTTACTGTATACCTTGACCTTCACATTGACGGTGAAACACAGAAATCGCATCGGAATTGAATATAAAAAGCACAATGCCGACTTAAGTACAACAAGAGTGAATTTTCTAAGAGTTTTTGCTTTGAGCGGCTCCTGGGAGACCAGTATTAGATTCCGATGCACCAGTGCAGCTTTACTGTATCCCTTGGACCTTCACATTGACGATGAAACACAGAAATAATATTGGAATTGAATATAAAAGGCACAATGCCGACTTAAGTACAAGAAGAGTGAATCTTCTAAGAGTTTGTGCTGTGAGCGGCTCCTGGGAGACCAGTATTAGATTCCGATGCACCAATGCAGGTTTACTGTATCCCTTGGACCTTCAATTTGAGGATGTAACACAGAAATCGCATCGGAATTGAATATAAAAGGCACAATGCCGACTTAAGTACAAGAAGAGTGAATCTTGTAATAGTTTGTGCTTTGAGCGGCTCCTGGGAGACCAGTATTAGATTCCGATGCACCAGTGCAGGTTTACTGTATCTCTTGGACCTTCACATTGACGGTGAAACACAGAAATCGCATCGGAATTGAATATAAGAGGCACAATGCCGACATAAATGCAAGAAGAGTGAATCTTATAAGAGTTTGTGCTTTGAGCGGCTCCTGGGAGACCACTATTAGATTCCAATGCACCAGTTCAGGTTTACTGTATCCCTTGGACCTTCACATTGACGATGAAACACAGAAATCGCATCTGAATTGAATATAAAAGGCACAATGCCGACTTAAGTACAACAAGAGTGAATCTTCTAAGAGTTCGTGCTTTGAGCGGCTAATGGGAGACCAGTATTAGATTCCGATTCACCAGTGCAGGTTTAGTGTATCCCTTGGACCTTCACATTGACGATGAAACACAGAAATCGCATCGGAATTGAATATAAAAAGCACAATACCAACTTAAGTACAAGAAGAGTGAATCTTCTAAGAGTTTGTGGTAAGAGCGGCTCCTGGGAGACCAGTATTAGATTCCGATGCACCAGTGCAGGTTTACTGTATCCCTTGGATCTTCACATTGACGATGGAACACAGAAATCACATTGGAATTGAATATAAAATGCACAATGCCGACTTAAGTACAAGAAGAGTGAATCTTCTAAGAGTTTGTGCTGTGAGCGGCACCTGGGAGACCAGTATTAGATTCCGATGCACCAGTGCAGGTTTACTGTATCCCTTGGACCTTCACATTGACGATGAAACACAGATATCGCATCGGAATTGAATATAAATGGCACAATTCCGACTTAAGTAGAAGAAGAGTGAATCTTCCTAGAGTTTGTGCTTTGAGCGGCTCCTGGGAGACCAGTATTGGATTCCAATGCACCAGTGCAGGTTTACTGTATCCCTTGGACATTCACATTGAGGATGAAACACAGAAATCGCATCGGAATTGAATATAAAAGGCACAATGCCGACTTAAGTACAAGAAGTGTGAATCTTCTAAGAGTTTGTGCTTTGAGCGGCTAATGGGAGACCAGTATTAGATTCCGATGCACCAGTGCAGGTATAGTGCGTCCCTTGGACTTTCACATTGACGATGAAACACAGAAATCGCATCGGAATTGAATATAAAAGGCACAATGCCGACTTAAGTACAAGAAGAGTGAATCTTCTAAGATTTTGTGCTTTGAGCGGCTAATGGGAGACCAGTATTAGATTCCGATGCACCAGTGCAGGTGTACTGTATCCCTTGGACCTTCACATTGACGATGAAACACATGAATCGCATCGGAATTGAATATAAAAGGCACAATGCCGACTTAAGTACAAGAAGAGTGAATCTTCCAAGAGTTTGTGCTTTGAGCGGCTAATGGGAGACAAGTATTAGATTCCGATGCACCAGTGCAGGTGTACTGTATCCCTTGGACCTTCACATTGACGATGAAACACAGAAATCGCATCGGAATTGAATATAAAAGGCACAATGCCGACTTAAGTACCAGAAGAGTGAATCTTCTAAGATTTTGTGCGTTGAGCGGCTCCTGGGAGACCAGTATTAGATTCCGATGCACCAGTGCAGGTTTACTGTATCCCTTGGACCTTCACATTGTCGATGAAACACAGATATCGCATCGGAATTGAATATAAAAGGCACAATGCCGACTTAAGTACAAGAAGAGTGAATCTTCTAAGAGTTTGTGCTTTGAGCGGCTCCTGGGAGACAAGTATTAGATTCCGATTCAACAGTGCAGGTTTACTGTATCCCTTGGACCTTCACATTGACGATGAAACACAGATATCGCATAGGAATTAAATATAAAAGACACAATGCCGACATAAGTACAAGAAGAAAGAATCTTCTAAGAGTTTGTGCTTTGAGCGGCTCCTGGGAGACCAGTATTAAATTCCGATGCACCAGTGCACGTTTACTGTATCACTTGGACCTTCACATTGGCGATGAAACACAAAAATCGCATCGGAATTGAATTTAAAAGACACAATGCCGACTTAAGTATAAGAAGAGTGACTCTTCTATGAGTTTGTGCTTTGAGCGGCTCCTGGGAGACCAGTATTAGATTCTGATGCACCAGTGCAGCTTTACTGTATCCCTTGGACCTTCAATTTGACGATGAAACACAGAAATCGCATCGGAATTGAATATAAAAGGCACAATGCCGACTTAAGTACAAGAAGAGTGAATCTTCTAAGATTTTGTGCTTTGAGCGGCTAATGGGAGACCAGTATTAGATTCCGATGCACCAGTGCAGGTGTACTGTATCCCTTGGACCTTCACATTGACGATGAAACACATGAATCGCATCGGAATTGAATATAAAAGGCACAATGCCGACTTAAGTACAAGAAGAGTGAATCTTCCAAGAGTTTGTGCTTTGAGCGGCTAATGGGAGACAAGTATTAGATTCCGATGCACCAGTGCAGGTGTACTGTATCCCTTGGACCTTCACATTGACGATGAAACACAGAAATCGCATCGGAATTGAATATAAAAGGCACAATGCCGACTTAAGTACCAGAAGAGTGAATCTTCTAAGATTTTGTGCGTTGAGCGGCTCCTGGGAGACCAGTATTAGATTCCGATGCACCAGTGCAGGTTTACTGTATCCCTTGGACCTTCACATTGTCGATGAAACACAGATATCGCATCGGAATTGAATATAAAAGGCACAATGCCGACTTAAGTACAAGAAGAGTGAATCTTCTAAGAGTTTGTGCTTTGAGCGGCTCCTGGGAGACAAGTATTAGATTCCGATTCAACAGTGCAGGTTTACTGTATCCCTTGGACCTTCACATTGACGATGAAACACAGAAATCGCATCGGAATTGAATATAAAAGGCACAATACCGACTTAAGTACAAGAAGAAAGAATCTTCTAAGAGTTAGTGCTTTGAGCGGCTCCTGGGAGACCAGTATTAGATTCCCATGCACCAGTGCAGGTTTACTGTATCGCTTGGACCTTCACATTGACGATGAAACACAGATATCGCATCGGAATTGAATATAAAAGGCACAATGCCGACTTAAGTACAAGAAGAGTGAATCTTCTAAGAGTTTGTGCTTTGAGCGGCTCCTGGGAGACAAGTATTAGATTCAGATGCAACAGTGCAGGTTTACTGTATCCCTTGGACCTTCACATTGACGATGAAACACAGAAATCGCATCGGAATTAAATATGAATGGCACAATGGCGACATAAGTATAAGAAAAGTGAGTCTTATAACTGTTTGTGCTTTGAGCGGCTCCTGGGAGACCAGTATTAGATTCCGATGCACCATCTCAGGTTTACTGTATTCCTTGGACCTTCACATTGACGATGAAACACAGAAATCGCATCGGAATTGAATATAAAAGGCACAATGCCGACTTAAGTACAAGAAGAGTGAATCTTGTAAGAGTTTGTGCTTTGAGCGGCTCCTGGGAGACCAGTATTAGATTCCGATGCACCAGTGCAGGATTACTGTATCCCTTGGACCTTCACATTGACGATGAAACACAGAAATCGCATCGGAATTGAATATAAGAGGCACAATGCCGACATAAGTACAAGAAGAGTGAATCTTCTAAGAGTTTGTGCTTTGAGCGGCTCTTGGGAGACCACTATTAGATTCCAATGCACCAGTTCAGGTTTACTGTATCCCTTGGACCTTCACATTGACGATGAAACACAGAAATCGCATCGGAATTGAGTATAAAAGGCACAATGCCGACTAAAGTACAAGAAGAGTGAATCTTCTAAGAGTTTGTGGTTTGAGCGGCTCCTGGGAGACCAGTGTTAGATTCCAATGCACCAGTGGAGGTTTACTGTATCCCTTGGACCTTCACATTGACGATGAAACACAGAAATCGCATCGCAATTGAATATAAAAGGCACAATGCCAACTTAAGTACAAGAAGAGTGAATCTTCCAACAGTTTGTGCTTTGAGCGGCTCCTGGGAGACCAGTATTAGATTGCGAGGCACCAGTGCAGGTTTACTGTATCCCTTGGACCTTCACATTGACTATGAAACACAGAAATCGCATCGGAATTGAGTATAAAAGGCACAATACCGACTTAAGTACAAGAAGAGTGAATCTTATAAGAGTTTGTGCTTTGAGCGGCTCCTGGGAGACCAGTATTAGATTCCGATGCACCACTGCAGGTTTACTGTATCCCTTGGACCTTCACATTGACGGTGAAACACAGAAATCGCATCGGAATTGAATATAAAAGGCACAATGCCCACTTAAGTACAAGAAGAGTGAATCTTGTAAGAGTTTGTGGTTTGAGCGGCTCCTGGAAGACCAGTATTAGATTCCGATGCTCCAGAGCAGGTTTACTGTATCCCTTGGACCTTCACATTGACGATGAAACACAGAAATCGCATCGGAATTGAATATAAGACGCACAATGCCGACTTAAGTACAAGAAGAGTGAATCTTGTAATAGTTTGTGCTTTGAGCGGCTCCTGGGAGACCTGTATTAGATTCCGATGCACTAGTGCAGGTTTACTGTATCCCTTGGACCTCCACATTGACGATGAAACACAGACATCGCATCGGAATTGAATATAAGAGGCACAATGCCGACATAAGTACAAGAAGACTGAATCTTCTAAGAGTTTGTGCTTTGAGCGGCTCCTGGGAGACCACTATTAGATTCCAATGCACCAGTTCAGGTTTACTGTATCCCTTGGACCTTCACATTGACGATGAAACACAGAAATCGGATCGGAATTGAATATAAAAGGCACAATGCCGACTTAAGTACAAGAAGAGTGAATCTTCTAAGAGTTTGTGCTTTGAGCGGCACCTGGAAGACCAGTATTAGATTCCGATGCACCAGTGCAGGTTTACTGTATCCCTTGGACCTTCACATTGACGATGAAACACAGAAATCGCATCGGAATTGTATATAAAAGGCGCAATGAAGACTTAAGTACAAGAAGAGTGAATCTTCTTAGAGTTTGTGCTTTGAGCGGCTCCTGGGAGACCAGTATTAGTTTCCGATGCACCAGTGCAGGTTTACTGTATCCCTTGGACCTTCACATTGACGATGAAACACAGAAATCGCATCGGAATTGAATATAAAAGGCACAATGCCGACTTAAGTACAAGAAGAGTGAATCTTCTAAGAGTTTGTGCTTTGAGCGGCACCTGGGAGACCAGTATTACATTCCGACGCACCAGTGCAGGTTTACCGTATCCCTTGGACCTTCACATTGACGATGAAATACAGAAATCGCATCTGAATTGAATATAAAAGGCACAATGCCGACTTGAGTACAAGAAGAGTGAATATTCTAAGAGTTTGTGCTTTGAGCGGCTCCTGGGAGACAAGTATTAGATTCCGATGCAACAGTGCAGGTTTACTGTATCCCTTGGACCTTCACATTGACGATGAAACACAGAAATCGCATCGGAATTGAATATAAAAGGCACAATACCGACTTAAGTACAAGAAGAAAGAATCTTCTAAGAGTTTGTGCTTTGAGCGGCTCCTGGGAGACCAGTATTAGATTCCGATGCACCAGTGCAGGTTTACTGTATCCATTGGACCTTCACATCGACGATGAAACACAGAAATCGCATCGGAATTAAATATGAATGGCACAATGGCGACATAAGTATAAGAAAAGTGAGTCTACTAACAGTTTGTGCTTTGAGCGGCTCCTGGGAGACCAGTATTAGATTCCGATGCACCATCTCAGGTTTACTGTATCCCTTGGACCTTCACATTGACGATGAAACACAGAAATCGCATCGGAATTGAATATAAAAAGCACAATGCCGACTTAAGTACAAGAAGAGTGCGTCTTCTAACGGTTTGTGCTTTGAGCGGCTCCTGGGAGACCAGTATTAGATTCCGATGCTCCAGAGCAGGTTTACTGCATCCCTTGGACCTTCACATTGACGATGAAAGACAGAAATCGAATCGGAATTGAATATAAAAGGCACAATGCCGACTTAAGTACAAGAAGAGTGAATCTTGTAATAGTTTGTGCTTTGAGCGGCTCCTGGGAGACCAGTATTAGATTCCGATGCACCAGTGCAGGTTTACTGTATTCCTTGGACCTTCACATTGACGATGAAACACAGAAATCGCATCGGAATTGAATATAAGAGGCACAATGCCGACATAAATACAAGAAGAGTGAATCTTATAAGAGTTTGTGCTTTGAGCGGCTCCTGGGAGACCACTATTAGATTCCCATGCACCAGTGCAGGTTTACGGTATCCCTTGGACCTTCACATTGACGATGAAACACAGAAATCGCATCGGAATTGAATATAAAAGGCACAATGCCGACTTAAGTACAAGAAGAGTGAATCTTCTAAGAGTTTGTGCTTTGAGCGGCACCTGGGAGACCAGTATTACATTCCGACGCACCAGTGCAGGTTTACCGTATCCCTTGGACCTTCACATTGACGATGAAATACAGAAATCGCATCTGAATTGAATATAAAAGGCACAATGCCGACTTGAGTACAAGAAGAGTGAATATTCTAAGAGTTTGTGCTTTGAGCGGCTCCTGGGAGACAAGTATTAGATTCCGATGCAACAGTGCAGGTTTACTGTATCCCTTGGACCTTCACATTGACGATGAAACACAGAAATCGCATCGGAATTGAATATAAAAGGCACAATACCGACTTAAGTACAAGAAGAAAGAATCTTCTAAGAGTTTGTGCTTTGAGCGGCTCCTGGGAGACCAGTATTAGATTCCGATGCACCAGTGCAGGTTTACTGTATCCATTGGACCTTCACATCGACGATGAAACACAGAAATCGCATCGGAATTAAATATGAATGGCACAATGGCGACATAAGTATAAGAAAAGTGAGTCTACTAACAGTTTGTGCTTTGAGCGGCTCCTGGGAGACCAGTATTAGATTCCGATGCACCATCTCAGGTTTACTGTATCCCTTGGACCTTCACATTGACGATGAAACACAGAAATCGCATCGGAATTGAATATAAAAGGCACAATGCCGACTTAAGTACAAGAAGAGTGCGTCTTCTAACGGTTTGTGCTTTGAGCGGCTCCTGGGAGACCAGTATTAGATTCCGATGCTCCAGAGCAGGTTTACTGCATCCCTTGGACCTTCACATTGACGATGAAAGACAGAAATCGAATCGGAATTGAATATAAAAGGCACAATGCCGACTTAAGTACAAGAAGAGTGAATCTTGTAATAGTTTGTGCTTTGAGCGGCTCCTGGGAGACCAGTATTAGATTCCGATGCACCAGTGCAGGTTTACTGTATTCCTTGGACCTTCACATTGACGATGAAACACAGAAATCGCATCGGAATTGAATATAAGAGGCACAATGCCGACATAAATACAAGAAGAGTGAATCTTATAAGAGTTTGTGCTTTGAGCGGCTCCTGGGAGACCACTATTAGATTCCCATGCACCAGTGCAGGTTTACTGTATCGCTTGGACCTTCACATTGACGATGAAACACAGATATCGCATCGGAATTGAATATAAAAGGCACAATGCCGACTTAAGTACAAGAAGAGTGAATCTTCTAAGAGTTTGTGCTTTGAGCGGCTCCTGGGAGACAAGTATTAGATTCAGATGCAACAGTGCAGGTTTACTGTATCCCTTGGACCTTCACATTGACGATGAAACACAGAAATCGCATCGGAATTAAATATGAATGGCACAATGGCGACATAAGTATAAGAAAAGTGAGTCTTATAACTGTTTGTGCTTTGAGCGGCTCCTGGGAGACCAGTATTAGATTCCGATGCACCATCTCAGGTTTACTGTATTCCTTGGACCTTCACATTGACGATGAAACACAGAAATCGCATCGGAATTGAATATAAAAGGCACAATGCCGACTTAAGTACAAGAAGAGTGAATCTTGTAAGAGTTTGTGCTTTGAGCGGCTCCTGGGAGACCAGTATTAGATTCCGATGCACCAGTGCAGGATTACTGTATCCCTTGGACCTTCACATTGACGATGAAACACAGAAATCGCATCGGAATTGAATATAAGAGGCACAATGCCGACATAAGTACAAGAAGAGTGAATCTTCTAAGAGTTTGTGCTTTGAGCGGCTCTTGGGAGACCACTATTAGATTCCAATGCACCAGTTCAGGTTTACTGTATCCCTTGGACCTTCACATTGACGATGAAACACAGAAATCGCATCGGAATTGAGTATAAAAGGCACAATGCCGACTAAAGTACAAGAAGAGTGAATCTTCTAAGAGTTTGTGGTTTGAGCGGCTCCTGGGAGACCAGTGTTAGATTCCAATGCACCAGTGGAGGTTTACTGTATCCCTTGGACCTTCACATTGACGATGAAACACAGAAATCGCATCGCAATTGAATATAAAAGGCACAATGCCAACTTAAGTACAAGAAGAGTGAATCTTCCAACAGTTTGTGCTTTGAGCGGCTCCTGGGAGACCAGTATTAGATTGCGAGGCACCAGTGCAGGTTTACTGTATCCCTTGGACCTTCACATTGACTATGAAACACAGAAATCGCATCGGAATTGAGTATAAAAGGCACAATACCGACTTAAGTACAAGAAGAGTGAATCTTATAAGAGTTTGTGCTTTGAGCGGCTCCTGGGAGACCAGTATTAGATTCCGATGCACCACTGCAGGTTTACTGTATCCCTTGGACCTTCACATTGACGGTGAAACACAGAAATCGCATCGGAATTGAATATAAAAGGCACAATGCCCACTTAAGTACAAGAAGAGTGAATCTTGTAAGAGTTTGTGGTTTGAGCGGCTCCTGGAAGACCAGTATTAGATTCCGATGCTCCAGAGCAGGTTTACTGTATCCCTTGGACCTTCACATTGACGATGAAACACAGAAATCGCATCGGAATTGAATATAAGACGCACAATGCCGACTTAAGTACAAGAAGAGTGAATCTTGTAATAGTTTGTGCTTTGAGCGGCTCCTGGGAGACCTGTATTAGATTCCGATGCACTAGTGCAGGTTTACTGTATCCCTTGGACCTCCACATTGACGATGAAACACAGACATCGCATCGGAATTGAATATAAGAGGCACAATGCCGACATAAGTACAAGAAGACTGAATCTTCTAAGAGTTTGTGCTTTGAGCGGCTCCTGGGAGACCACTATTAGATTCCAATGCACCAGTTCAGGTTTACTGTATCCCTTGGACCTTCACATTGACGATGAAACACAGAAATCGGATCGGAATTGAATATAAAAGGCACAATGCCGACTTAAGTACAAGAAGAGTGAATCTTCTAAGAGTTTGTGCTTTGAGCGGCACCTGGAAGACCAGTATTAGATTCCGATGCACCAGTGCAGGTTTACTGTATCCCTTGGACCTTCACATTGACGATGAAACACAGAAATCGCATCGGAATTGTATATAAAAGGCGCAATGAAGACTTAAGTACAAGAAGAGTGAATCTTCTTAGAGTTTGTGCTTTGAGCGGCTCCTGGGAGACCAGTATTAGTTTCCGATGCACCAGTGCAGGTTTACTGTATCCCTTGGACCTTCACATTGACGATGAAACACAGAAATCGCATCGGAATTGAATATAAAAGGCACAATGCCGACTTAAGTACAAGAAGAGTGAATCTTCTAAGAGTTTGTGCTTTGAGCGGCACCTGGGAGACCAGTATTACATTCCGACGCACCAGTGCAGGTTTACCGTATCCCTTGGACCTTCACATTGACGATGAAATACAGAAATCGCATCTGTATTGAATATAAAAGGCACAATGCCGACTTGAGTACAAGAAGAGTGAATATTCTAAGAGTTTGTGCTTTGAGCGGCTCCTGGGAGACAAGTATTAGATTCCGATGCAACAGTGCAGGTTTACTGTATCCCTTGGACCTTCACATTGACGATGAAACACAGAAATCGCATCGGAATTGAATATAAAAGGCACAATACCGACTTAAGTACAAGAAGAAAGAATCTTCTAAGAGTTTGTGCTTTGAGCGGCTCCTGGGAGACCAGTATTAGATTCCGATGCACCAGTGCAGGTTTACTGTATCCATTGGACCTTCACATCGACGATGAAACACAGAAATCGCATCGGAATTAAATATGAATGGCACAATGGCGACATAAGTATAAGAAAAGTGAGTCTACTAACAGTTTGTGCTTTGAGCGGCTCCTGGGAGACCAGTATTAGATTCCGATGCACCATCTCAGGTTTACTGTATCCCTTGGACCTTCACATTGACGATGAAACACAGAAATCGCATCGGAATTGAATATAAAAGGCACAATGCCGACTTAAGTACAAGAAGAGTGCGTCTTCTAACGGTTTGTGCTTTGAGCGGCTCCTGGGAGACCAGTATTAGATTCCGATGCTCCAGAGCAGGTTTACTGCATCCCTTGGACCTTCACATTGACGATGAAAGACAGAAATCGAATCGGAATTGAATATAAAAGGCACAATGCCGACTTAAGTACAAGAAGAGTGAATCTTGTAATAGTTTGTGCTTTGAGCGGCTCCTGGGAGACCAGTATTAGATTCCGATGCACCAGTGCAGGTTTACTGTATTCCTTGGACCTTCACATTGACGATGAAACACAGAAATCGCATCGGAATTGAATATAAGAGGCACAATGCCGACATAAATACAAGAAGAGTGAATCTTATAAGAGTTTGTGCTTTGAGCGGCTCCTGGGAGACCACTATTAGATTCCCATGCACCAGTGCAGGTTTACGGTATCCCTTGGACCTTCACATTGACGATGAAACACAGAAATCGCATCGGAATTGAATATAAAAGGCACAATGCCGACTTAAGTACAAGAAGAGTGAATCTTCTAAGAGTTTGTGCTTTGAGCGGCTCCTGGAAGACCAGTATTAGATTCCGATGCACCAGTGCAGGTTTACTGTATCCCTTGGACCTTCACATTGACGATGAAACACAGAAATCGCATCGGAATTGAATATAAGAGGCACAATGCCGACTTAAGTACAAGAAGAGTGAATCTTCTAAGAGTTTGTGGTTTGAGCGGCTCCTGGGTGACCAGTATTAGATTCCGATGCACCAGTGCAGGTTTACTGTATCCCTTGGACCTTCACATTGACGATGAAACACAGAAATCGCATCGGAATTGAATATAAAAGGCACAATGCCGACTTAAGTACAACAAGAGTGAATCTTCTAAGAGTTTGTGCTGTGAGCGGCTCCTGGGAGACCAGTATTAGTTTCCGATGTACCAGTGCAGGTTTACTGTATCCCTTGGACCTTCACATTGACGATGAAACACAGAAATCGCATCGCAATTGAATATAAAAGGCACAATGGCAACTTAAGTACAAGAAGAGTGAGTCTTCTAACAGTTTGAGCTTTGAGCGGCTCCTGAGAGACCAGTATTAGATTCCGATGCACCAGTGCAGGTTTACTGTATCCCTTGGACCTTCACATTGACGATGAAACTTAGAAATCCCATCGGAATTGAATATAAAAGGCACAATGCCGACTTAAGTACAAGAAGAGTGAATCTTATAAGAGTTTGTGGTTTGAGCGGCTCCTGGGAGACCGCTATTAGATTCCGATGCACCAGTGCAGGTTTACTGTATACCTTGGACCTTCACATTGACGGTGAAACACAGAAATCGCATCGGAATTGAATATAAAAGGCACAATGCCGACTTAAGTACAACAAGAGTGAATTTTCTAAGAGTTTGTGCTTTGAGCGGCTCCTGGGAGACCAGTATTAGATTCCGATGCACCAGTGCAGGTTTACTGTATCCCTTGGACCTTCACATTGACGATGAAACACAGAAATTATATTGGAATTGAATATAAAAGGCACAATGCCGACTTAAGTACAAGAAGAGTGAATCTTCTAAGAGTTTGTGCTGTGAGCGGCTCCTGGGAGACCAGTATTAGATTCCGATGCACCAATGCAGGTTTACTGTATCCCTTGGACCTTCAATTTGAGGATGAAACACAGAAATCGCATCGGAATTGAATATAAAAGGCACAATGCCGACTTAAGTACAAGAAGAGTGAATGTTCTAAGAGTTTGTGCTTTGAGCGGCTAATGGGAGACCAGTATTAGATTCCGATGCACCAGTGCAGGTGTACTGTATCCCTTGGACCTTCACATTGACGATGAAACACAGAAATCGCAGAGGAGTTGAATATAAAAGGCACAATGCCGACTTAAGTACAAGAAGAGTGAATCTTCCAAGAGCTTGTGCTTTGAGCGGCTAATGGGAGACCAGTATTAGATTCCGATGCACCAGTGCAGGTGTACTGTATCCCTTGGACCTTCACATTGACGATGAAACACAGAAATCGCATCGGAATTGAATATAAAAGGCACAATGCCGACTTAAGTACCAGAAGAGTGAATCTTCTAAGAGTTTGTGCTTTGAGCGGCTCCTGGGAGACCAGTATTAGATTCCGATGCACCAGTGCAGGTTTACTGTATCCCTTGGACCTTCACATTGTCGATGAAACACAGATATCGCATCGGAATTGAATATAAAAGGCACAATGCCGACTTAAGTACAAGAAGAGTGAATCTTCTAAGAGTTTGTGCTTTGAGCGGCTCCTGGGAGACAAGTATTAGATTCCGATGCAACAGTGCAGGTTTACTGTATCCCTTGGACCTTCACATTGACGATGAAACACAGAAATCGCATCGGAATTAAATATGAATGGCACAATGGCGACATAAGTATAAGAAAAGTGAGTCTTCTAACAGTTTGTGCTTTGAGCGGCTCCTGGGAGACCAGTATTAGATTGCGATGCACCAGTGCAGGTTTACTGTATCCCTTGGACCTTCACATTGACTATGAAACACAGAAATCGCATCGGAATTGAGTATAAAAGGCACAATGCCGACTTAAGTACAAGAAGAGTGAATCTTCTAAGAGTTTGTGGTTTGAGCGGCTCCTGGGAGACCAGTGTTAGATTCCAATGCACCAGTGGAGGTTTACTGTATCCCTTGGACCTTCACATTGACGATGAAACACAGAAATCGCATCGCAATTGAATATAAAAGGCACAATGCCAACTTAAGTACAAGAAGAGTGCGTCTTCTACAAGTTTGTGCTTTGAGCGGCTCCTGGGAGACCAGTATTAGATTGCGATGCACCAGTGCAGATTTACTGTATCCCTTGGACCTTCACATTGACTATGAAACACAGAAATCGCATCGGAATTGAGTATAAAAAGCACAATACCGACTTAAGTACAAGAAGAGTGAATCTTATAAGAGTTTGTGCTTTGAGCGGCTCCTGGGAGACCAGTATTAGATTCCGATGCACCACTGCAGGTTTACTGTATCCCTTGGACCTTCACATTGACGGTGAAACACAGAAATCGCATCGGAATTGAATATAAAAGGCAAAATGCCCACTTAAGTACAAGAAGAGTGAATCTTGTAAGAGTTTGTGGTTTGAGCGGCTCCTGGGAGACCAGTATTAGATTCCGATGCTCCAGAGCAGGTTTACTGTATCCCTTGGACCTTCACATTGACGATGAAACACAGAAATCGCATCGGAATTGAATATAAGACGCACAATGCCGACTTAAGTACAAGAAGAGTGAATCTTGTAATAGTTTGTGCTTTGAGCGGCTCCTGGGAGACCTGTATTAGATTCCGATGCACCAGTGCAGGTTTACTGTATCCCTTGGACCTCCACATTGACGATGAAACACAGACATCGCATCGGAATTGAATATAAGAGGCACAATGCCGATATAAGTACAAGAAGAGTGAATCTTCTAAGAGTTTGTGCTTTGAGCGGCTCCTGGGAGACCACTATTAGATTCCAATGCACCAGTTCAGGTTTACTGTATCCCTTGGACCTTCACATTGACGATGAAACACAGAAATCGGACCGGAATTGAATATAAAAGGCACAATACCGACTTAAGTACAAGAAGAGTGAATCTTCTAAGAGTTTGTGCTTTGAGCGGCACCTGGAAGACCAGTATTAGATTCCGATGCACCAGTGCAGGTTTACTGTATCCCTTGGACCTTCACATTGACGATGAAACACAGAAATCGCATCGGAATTGTATATAAAAGGCACAATGAAGACTTAAGTACAAGAAGAGTGAATCTTCTTAGAGTTTGTGCTTTGAGCGGCTCCTGGGAGACCAGTATTAGTTTCCGATGCACCAGTGCAAGTTTACTGTATCCCTTGGACCTTCACATTGACGATGAAACACAGAAATCGCATCGGAATTGAATATAAAAGGCACAATGCCGACTTAAGTACAAGAAGAGTGAATCTTCAAAGAGTTTGTGCTTTGAGCGGCTCCTGGGAGACCAGTATTAGATTCCGACGCACCAGTGCAGGTTTACCGTATCCCTTGGACCTTCACATTGACGATGAAATACAGAAATCGCATCTGAATTGAATATAAAAGGCACAATGCCGACTTGAGTACAAGAAGAGTGAATCTTCTAAGAGTTTGTGCTTTGAGCGGCTCCTGGGAGACAAGTATTAGTTTCCGATGCAACAGTGCAGGTTTACTGTATTCCTTGGACCTTCACATTGACGATGAAACACAGATATCGCATCGGAATTGAATATAAAAGGCACAATACCGACTTAAGTACAAGAAGAAAGAATCTTCTAAGAGTTTGTGCTTTGAGCGGCTCCTGGGAGACCAGTATTAGATTCCGATGCACCAGTGCAGGTTTACTGTATCCATTGGACCTTCACATCGACGATGAAACACAGAAATCGCATCGGAATTAAATATGAATGGCACAATGGCGACATAAGTATAAGAAAAGTGAGTCTACTAACAGTTTGTGCTTTGAGCGGCTCCTGGGAGACCAGTATTAGATTCCGATGCACCATCTCAGGTTTACTGTATCCCTTGGACCTTCACATTGACGATGAAACACAGAAATCGCATCGGAATTGAATATAAAAGGCACAATGCCGACTTAAGTACAAGAAGAGTGCGTCTTCTAACGGTTTGTGCTTTGAGCGGCTCCTGGGAGACCAGTATTAGATTCCGATGCACCAGTGCAGGTTTACTGTATTCCTTGGACCTTCACATTGACGATGAAACACAGAAATCGCATCGGAATTGAATATAAGAGGCACAATGCCGACATAAATACAAGAAGAGTGAATCTTATAAGAGTTTGTGCTTTGAGCGGCTCCTGGGAGACCACTATTAGATTCCCATGCACCAGTGCAGGTTTACGGTATCCCTTGGACCTTCACATTGACGATGAAACACAGAAATCGCATCGGAATTGAATATAAAAGGCACAATGCCGACTTAAGTACAAGAAGAGTGAATCTTCTAAGAGTTTGTGCTTTGAGCGGCTCCTGGAAGACCAGTATTAGATTCCGATGCACCAGTGCAGGTTTACTGTATCCCTTGGACCTTCACATTGACGATGAAACACAGAAATCGCATCGGAATTGAATATAAGAGGCACAATGCCGACTTAAGTACAAGAAGAGTGAATCTTCTAAGAGTTTGTGGTTTGAGCGGCTCCTGGGTGACCAGTATTAGATTCCGATGCACCAGTGCAGGTTTACTGTATCCCTTGGACCTTCACATTGACGATGAAACACAGAAATCGCATCGGAATTGAATATAAAAGGCACAATGCCGACTTAAGTACAACAAGAGTGAATCTTCTAAGATTTTGTGGTTTGAGCGGCTCCTGGGAGACCAGTATTAGATTCCGATGCACCAGTGCAGGTTTACTGTATCCCTTGGACCTTCACATTGACGATGAAACACAGAAATCGCATCGGAATTGAATATAAAAAGCACAATACCAACTTAAGTACAAGAAGAGTGAATCTTCTAAGAGTTTGTGGTATGAGCGGCTCCTGGGAGACCAGTATTAGATTCCGATTCACCAGTGCAGGTTTACTGTATCCCTTGGATCTTCACATTGACGATGAAACACAGAAATCACATTGGAATTGAATATAAAAGGCACAATGCCGACTTAAGTACAAGAAGAGTGAATCTTCTAAGAGTTTGTGCTGTGAGCGGCTCCTGGGAGACCAGTATTAGTTTCCGATGTACCAGTGCAGGTTTACTGTATCCCTTGGACCTTCACATTGACGATGAAACACAGAAATCGCATCGCAATTGAATATAAAAGGCACAATGGCAACTTAAGTACAAGAAGAGTGAGTCTTCTAACAGTTTGAGCTTTGAGCGGCTCCTGAGAGACCAGTATTAGATTCCGATGCACCAGTGCAGGTTTACTGTATCCCTTGGACCTTCACATTGACGATGAAACTTAGAAATCCCATCGGAATTGAATATAAAAGGCACAATGCCGACTTAAGTACAAGAAGAGTGAATCTTATAAGAGTTTGTGGTTTGAGCGGCTCCTGGGAGACCGCTATTAGATTCCGATGCACCAGTGCAGGTTTACTGTATACCTTGGACCTTCACATTGACGGTGAAACACAGAAATCGCATCGGAATTGAATATAAAAGGCACAATGCCGACTTAAGTACAACAAGAGTGAATTTTCTAAGAGTTTGTGCTTTGAGCGGCTCCTGGGAGACCAGTATTAGATTCCGATGCACCAGTGCAGGTTTACTGTATCCCTTGGACCTTCACATTGACGATGAAACACAGAGATTAAATTGGAATTGAATATAAAAGGCACAATGCCGACTTAAGTACAAGAAGAGTGAATCTTCTAAGAGTTTGTGCTGTGAGCGGCTCCTGGGAGACCAGTATTAGATTCCGATGCACCAATGCAGGTTTACTGTATCCCTTGGACCTTCAATTTGAGGATGAAACACAGAAATCGCATCGGAATTGAATATAAAAGGCACAATGCCGACTTAAGTACAAGAAGAGTGAATGTTCTAAGAGTTTGTGCTTTGAGCGGCTAATGGGAGACCAGTATTAGATTCCGATGCACCAGTGCAGGTGTACTGTATCCCTTGGACCTTCACATTGACGATGAAACACAGAAATCGCAGAGGAATTGAATATAAAAGGCACAATGCCGACTTAAGTACAAGAAGAGTGAATCTTCCAAGAGCTTGTGCTTTGAGCGGCTAATGGGAGACCAGTATTAGATTCCGATGCACCAGTGCAGGTGTACTGTATCCCTTGGACCTTCACATTGACGATGAAACACAGAAATCGCATCGGAATTGAATATAAAAGGCACAATGCCGACTTAAGTACCAGAAGAGTGAATCTTCTAAGAGTTTGTGCTTTGAGCGGCTCCTGGGAGACCAGTATTAGATTCCGATGCACCAGTGCAGGTTTACTGTATCCCTTGGACCTTCACATTGTCGATGAAACACAGATATCGCATCGGAATTGAATATAAAAGGCACAATGCCGACTTAAGTACAAGAAGAGTGAATCTTCTAAGAGTTTGTGCTTTGAGCGGCTCCTGGGAGACAAGTATTAGATTCCGATGCAACAGTGCAGGTTTACTGTATCCCTTGGACCTTCACATTGACGATGAAACACAGAAATCGCATCGGAATTAAATATGAATGGCACAATGGCGACATAAGTATAAGAAAAGTGAGTCTTCTAACAGTTTGTGCTTTGAGCGGCTCCTGGGAGACCAGTATTAGATTGCGATGCACCAGTGCAGGTTTACTGTATCCCTTGGACCTTCACATTGACTATGAAACACAGAAATCGCATCGGAATTGAGTATAAAAGGCACAATGCCGACTTAAGTACAAGAAGAGTGAATCTTCTAAGAGTTTGTGCTTTGAGCGGCTCCTGGGAGACCAGTGTTAGATTCCAATGCACCAGTGGAGGTTTACTGTATCCCTTGGACCTTCACATTGACGATGAAACACAGAAATCGCATCGCAATTGAATATAAAAGGCACAATGCCAACTTAAGTACAAGAAGAGTGCGTCTTCTACAAGTTTGTGCTTTGAGCGGCTCCTGGGAGACCAGTATTAGATTGCGATGCACCAGTGCAGATTTACTGTATCCCTTGGACCTTCACATTGACTATGAAACACAGAAATCGCATCGGAATTGAGTATAAAAAGCACAATACCGACTTAAGTACAAGAAGAGTGAATCTTATAAGAGTTTGTGCTTTGAGCGGCTCCTGGGAGACCAGTATTAGATTCCGATGCACCACTGCAGGTTTACTGTATCCCTTGGACCTTCACATTGACGGTGAAACACAGAAATCGCATCGGAATTGAATATAAAAGGCAAAATGCCCACTTAAGTACAAGAAGAGTGAATCTTGTAAGAGTTTGTGGTTTGAGCGGCTCCTGGGAGACCAGTATTAGATTCCGATGCTCCAGAGCAGGTTTACTGTATCCCTTGGACCTTCACATTGACGATGAAACACAGAAATCGCATCGGAATTGAATATAAGACGCACAATGCCGACTTAAGTACAAGAAGAGTGAATCTTGTAATAGTTTGTGCTTTGAGCGGCTCCTGGGAGACCTGTATTAGATTCCGATGCACCAGTGCAGGTTTACTGTATCCCTTGGACCTCCACATTGACGATGAAACACAGACATCGCATCGGAATTGAATATAAGAGGCACAATGCCGATATAAGTACAAGAAGAGTGAATCTTCTAAGAGTTTGTGCTTTGAGCGGCTCCTGGGAGACCACTATTAGATTCCAATGCACCAGTTCAGGTTTACTGTATCCCTTGGACCTTCACATTGACGATGAAACACAGAAATCGGACCGGAATTGAATATAAAAGGCACAATACCGACTTAAGTACAAGAAGAGTGAATCTTCTAAGAGTTTGTGCTTTGAGCGGCACCTGGAAGACCAGTATTAGATTCCGATGCACCAGTGCAGGTTTACTGTATCCCTTGGACCTTCACATTGACGATGAAACACAGAAATCGCATCGGAATTGTATATAAAAGGCACAATGAAGACTTAAGTACAAGAAGAGTGAATCTTCTTAGAGTTTGTGCTTTGAGCGGCTCCTGGGAGACCAGTATTAGTTTCCGATGCACCAGTGCAAGTTTACTGTATCCCTTGGACCTTCACATTGACGATGAAACACAGAAATCGCATCGGAATTGAATATAAAAGGCACAATGCCGACTTAAGTACAAGAAGAGTGAATCTTCAAAGAGTTTGTGCTTTGAGCGGCTCCTGGGAGACCAGTATTAGATTCCGACGCACCAGTGCAGGTTTACCGTATCCCTTGGACCTTCACATTGACGATGAAATACAGAAATCGCATCTGAATTGAATATAAAAGGCACAATGCCGACTTGAGTACAAGAAGAGTGAATCTTCTAAGAGTTTGTGCTTTGAGCGGCTCCGGGGAGACAAGTATTAGTTTCCGATGCAACAGTGCAGGTTTACTGTATTCCTTGGACCTTCACATTGACGATGAAACACAGATATCGCATCGGAATTGAATATAAAAGGCACAATACCGACTTAAGTACAAGAAGAAAGAATCTTCTAAGAGTTTGTGCTTTGAGCGGCTCCTGGGAGACCAGTATTAGATTCCGATGCACCAGTGCAGGTTTACTGTATCCATTGGACCTTCACATCGACGATGAAACACAGAAATCGCATCGGAATTAAATATGAATGGCACAATGGCGACATAAGTATAAGAAAAGTGAGTCTACTAACAGTTTGTGCTTTGAGCGGCTCCTGGGAGACCAGTATTAGATTCCGATGCACCATCTCAGGTTTACTGTATCCCTTGGACCTTCACATTGACGATGAAACACAGAAATCGCATCGGAATTGAATATAAAAGGCACAATGCCGACTTAAGTACAAGAAGAGTGCGTCTTCTAACGGTTTGTGCTTTGAGCGGCTCCTGGGAGACCAGTATTAGATTCCGATGCACCAGTGCAGGTTTACTGTATTCCTTGGACCTTCACATTGACGATGAAACACAGAAATCGCATCGGAATTGAATATAAGAGGCACAATGCCGACATAAATACAAGAAGAGTGAATCTTCTAAGAGTTTGTGGTTTGAGCGGCTCCTGGGTGACCAGTATTAGATTCCGATGCACCAGTGCAGGTTTACTGTATCCCTTGGACCTTCACATTGACGATGAAACACAGAAATCGCATCGCAATTGAATATAAAAGGCACAATGCCGACTTAAGTACAAGAAGAGTGAATCTTCTAAGATTTTGTGGTTTGAGCAGCTCCTGGGAGACCAGTATTAGATTCCGATGCACCAGTGCAGGTTTACTGTATCCCTTGGACCTTCACATTGACGATGAAACACAGAAATCGCATCTGAATTGAATATAAAAGGCACAATGCCGACTTAAGTACAAGAAGAGTGAATCTTCTAAGAGTTCGTGCTTTGAGCGGCTAATGGGAGACCAGTATTAGATTCCGATGCACCAGTGCAGGTTTACTGTATCCCTTGGACCTTCACATTGACGATGAAACACAGAAATCGCATCGGAATTGAATATAAAAGGCACAATAACAACTTAAGTACAAGAAGAGTGACTCTTCTAAGAGTTTGTGGTATGAGCGGCTCCTGGGAGACCAGTATTAGATTCCGATGCACCAGTGCAGGTTTACTGTATCCCTTGGATCTTCACATTGACGATGAAACACAGAAATCACATTGGAATTGAATATAAAAGGCACAATGCCGACTTAAGTACAAGAAGAGTGAATCCTCTAAGAGTTCGTGCTGTGAGCGGCTCCTGGGAGACCAGTATTAGTTTCCGATGCACCAGTGCAGGTTTACTGTATCCCTTGGACCTTCACATTGACGATGAAACACAGAAATCGCATTGGAATTGAATATAAATGGCACAATTCCGACTTAAGTACAAGAAGAGTGAATCTTCTAAGAGTTTGTGCTTTGAGCGGCTAATGGGAGACCAGTATTAGATTCCGATGCACCAGTGCAGGTATACTGCATCCCTTGGACCTTCACATTGACGATGAAACACAGAAATCGCATCGGAATTGAATATAAAAGGCACAATGCCGACTTAAGTACAAGAAGAGTGAATCTTCCAAGAGTTTATGCTTTGAGCGGCTCCTGGGAGACCAGTATTAGATTCCGATGCACCAGTGCAGGTTTACTGTATCCCTTGGACCTTCACATTGACGATGAAACACAGAAATCGCATCGGAATTGAATAGAAAAGGCACAATGCCGACTTAAGTACAAGAAGAGTGAATCTTCTAAGAGTTTGTGCTTTGAGCGGCTCCTGGGAGTCCAGTATTGGATTCCGATGCACCAGTGCAGGTTTACTGTATCCCTTGGACCTTCACATTGACGATGAGACACAGATATCGCATCGGAATTGAATATAAAAGGCACAATGCCGACTTAAGTACAAGAAGAGTGACTCTTCTAAGAGTTTGTGCTTTGAGCGGCTCCTGGGAGACAAGTATTAGATTCCGATGCAACAGTGCAGGTTTACTGTATCCCTTGGACCTTCACATTGACGATGAAACACAGAAATCGCATCGGAATTGAATATAAAAGGCACAATACTGACTTAAGTACAGGAAGAAAGAATCTTCTAAGAGTTTGTGCTTTGAGCGGCTCCTGGGAGACCAGTATTAGATTCCGATGCAGCAGTGCAGGTTTACTGTATCCCTTGGACCTTCACATTGTCGATGAAACACAGAAATCGCATCGGAATTGAATATAAAAGGCACAATGCCGCCTTAAGTACAATAAGAGTGAATCTTCTAAGAGTTTGTGTTTCGAGCGGCTCCTGGGAGACCAGTATTAGATTCCGATGCACCAGTGCAGGTTTACTGTCTCCCTTGGACCTTCACATTGACGATGAAACACACAAGTCGCATCGGAATTGAATATAAAAGGCACAATGCCGACTTAAGTACAAGAAGACTGAATCTTCTTAGAGTTTGTGCTTTGAGCGGCTCCTGGGAGACCAGTATTAGATTCCGATGCACCAGTGCAGGTTCACTGTATCCCTTAGACCTTCACATTGACGATGAAACACAGAAACCGGATCGGAATTGAATATAAAAGGCACAATGCCGACATAAGTACAAGAAGAGTGAATCTTCTGAGCGTTTGTGCTTTTGAGCGGCTCCTGGGAGACCAGTATTAGATTCCAATGCAGCAGTGCAGGTTTACTGTATCCCTTGGACCTTCACATTGACGATGAAACACAGAAATTGCATCGGAATTGAATATAAAGGGCACAATGCCGACTTAAGTACAAGAAGAGTGAATCATCTAAGAGTTTGTGCTTTGAGCGGCTTCTGGGAGCCCAGTATTGGATTCCGATGCTCCAGTGCAGGTTTACTGTATCCCTTGGACCTTCACATTGACGATGAAACACAAAAATCGAATCGGAATTGAATATAAAAGGCACAATGCCGACATAAGTACAAGAAGAGTGAATCTTCTAAGAGTTTGTGGTTTGAGCGGCTCCTGGGAGACCAGTATTAGATTCCGATGCACCAGTGCAGGTTTACTGTATCCCTTGGACCTTCACATTGACGATGAAAGACAGAAATCGCATCGGAATTGAATATAAAAGGCACAATTCCGACTTAAGTACAAGAAGAGTGAATCTTCTAAGAGTTTGTGCTTTGAGCGGCTCCTGGGAGACCAGTATTGGATTCCGATGCACCAGTGCAGGTTTACTGTATCCCTTGGACCTTCACATTAACGATGAAACACAGAAATCGCATCGGAATTGAATATAAAAGGCACAATGCCGACTTAAGTACAAGAAGAGTGAATCTTCTAAGAGTTTGTGCTTTGAGCGGCTCCTGGGAGACCAGTATTGGATTCCGATGCACCAGTGCTCGTTTACTGTATCCCTTGGACCTTCACATTGACGATGAAACACAGAAATCGTATCGGAATTGAAAATTACAAGCACAATACCAACTTAAGTAGAAGAAGAGTGATTCTTGTAAGAGTTTGTACTTTGAGCGGCTCCTGGGAGACCAGTATTTAATTCCGGTGCACCTGTGCAGGTGTACTGTATCCCTAGGACCTTCACATTGACGATGAAACACAGAAATCGCATCGGAATTGAATGTAAAAGGCACAATGCCGCCTTTAGTACAAGAAGAGTGAATCTTCTAAGAGTTTGTGCTTTGAGCGGCTCCTGGGAAACCAGTATTAGATTCCGATGCACCAGTGCAGGTTTACTGTATCCCTTGGACCTTCACATTGACGATGAAACACACAAATCGCATCGGAATTGAATATAAAAGGCACAATGCCGACTTAAGTACATGAAGACTGAACTTGTAAGAGTTTGAGCTTTGAGCGGCTCCTGGGAGACCAGTATTAGATTCCGATGCACCAGTGCACGTTTACTGTATCCCTTGGACCTTCACATTGACGATGAAACACAGAAATCGTATCGGAATTGAATATAAAAAGCACAATACCAACTTAAGTACAAGAAGAGTGAATCTTCTAAGTGTTTGTTCTTTGAGCGGCTCCTGGGAGACCAGTATTGGATTCCGGTGCACCAGTGCAGGTTTTCTGTATCCCTTGGACCTTCACACTGACGATGAAACACAGAAATCGCATCGGAATTGAATATAAAAGTCACAATGCCTATTTAAGTACATGAAGAGTGAATCTTCTAAGAGTTTGTGCTTTGAGCGGGTCCTGGAAGACAATTATTAGATTCCCATGCACCAGTGCAGGTTTACTGTATCCCTTGGACCTTCACATTGACGATGAAACACAGAAATCGCATCGGAATTGAATATAAAAGACACAATGCTGACTCAAGTATAAGAAGAGTGATTGTTCTATGAATTTGTTCTTTGAGCGGCTCCTGGGAGACCAGTATTAGGTTCCGATGCACCAGTGCAGGTTAACTGTATCCCTTGGACCTTCACATTGACGATGAAAGACCGAAATCGAATCGGAATTGAATATAAAATGCTCAATAACGACTTAAGTACAGGAAGAATGAATCATCTAAGTGTTTGTGCTGTGAGCGGCTCCTGGGAGACCAGTATTGGATTCCAATGCACCAGTGCAGGTTTACTGTATCCCTTGGACCTTCACATTGACGATGAAACACAGAAATCGCATCGGAATTGAATATAAAAAGCACAATACCAACTTAAGTACAAGAAGAGTGAATCTTCTAAGAGTTTGTGGTATGAGCGGCTCCTGGGAGACCAGTATTAGATTCCGATGCACCAGTGCAGGTTTACTGTATCCCTTGGATCTTCACATTGACGATGAAACACAGAAATCACATTGGAATTGAATATAAAAGGCACAATGCCGACTTAAGTACAAGAAGATTGAATCTTCTAAGAGTTTGTGCTGTGAGCGGCTCCTGGGAGACCAGTATTAGATTCCGATGCACCAGTGCAGGTTTACTGTATCCCTTGGACCTTCACATTGACGATGAAACACAGAAATCGCATTGGAATTGAATATAAATGGCACAATTCCGACTTAAGTAGAAGAAGAGTGAATCTTCCTAGAGTTTGTGCTTTGAGCGGCTCCTGGGAGACCAGTATTGGATTCCGATGCACCAGTGCAGGTTTACTGTATCCCTTGGACCTTCACATTGAGGATGAAACACAGAAATCGCATCGGAATTGAATATAAAAGGCACAATGCCGACTTAAGTACAAGAAGAGTGAATCTTCTAAGAGTTTGTGCTTTGAGCGGCTAATGGGAGACCAGTATTAGATTCCGATGCACCAGTGCAGGTATACTGCATCCCTTGGACCTTCACATTGACGATGAAACACAGAAATCGCATCGGAATTGAATATAATAGGCACAATGCCGACTTAAGTACAAGAAGAGTGAATCTTCCAAGAGTTTGTGCTTTGAGCGGCTCCTGGGAGACCAGTATTAGATTCCGATGCACCAGTGCAGGTTTACTGTATCCCTTGGACCTTCACATTGACGATGAATCACAGAAATCGCATCGGAATTGAATATAAAAGTCACAATGCCTATTTAAGTACATGAAGAGTGAATCTTCCAAGAGTTTGTGCTTTGAGCGGGTCCTGGGAGACAATTATTAGATTCCCATGCACCAGTGCAGGTTTACTGTATCCCTTGGACCTTCACATTGACGATGAAACACAGAAATCGCATCGGAATTGAATATAAAAGACACAATACTGACTCAAGTATAAGAAGAGTGATTGTTCTATGAATTTGTTCTTTGAGCGGCTCCTGGGAGACCAGTATTAGATTCCGATGCACCAGTGCAGGTTAACTGTATCCCTTGGACCTTCACATTGACGATGAAAGACCGAAATCGAATCGGAATTGAATATAAAATGCTCAATTACGACTTAAGTACAGGAAGAATGAATCATCTAAGTGTTTGTGCTGTGAGCGGCTCCTGGGAGACCAGTCTTGGATTCCAATGCACCAGTGCAGGTTTACTGTATCCCTTGGACCTTCACATTGACGATGAAACACAGAAATCGCATCTGAATTGAATATAAAAGGCACAATGCCGACTTAAGTACAACAAGAGTGAATCTTCTAAGAGTTCGTGCTTTGAGCGGCTAATGGGAGACCAGTATTAGATTCCGATTCACCAGTGCAGGTTTACTGTATCCCTTGGACCTTCACATTGACGATGAAACACAGAAATCGCATCGGAATTGAATATAAAAAGCACAATACCAACTTAAGTACAAGAAGAGTGAATCTTCTAAGAGTTTGTGGTATGAGCGGCTCCTGGGAGACCAGTATTAGATTCCGATGCACCAGTGCAGGTTTACTGTATCCCTTGGATCTTCACATTGACGATGAAACACAGAAATCACATTGGAATTGAATATAAAAGGCACAATGCCGACTTAAGTACAAGAAGATTGAATCTTCTAAGAGTTTGTGCTCTGAGCGGCTCCTGGGAGACCAGTATTAGATTCCGATGCACCAGTGCAGGTTTACTGTATCCCTTGGACCTTCACATTGACGATGAAACACAGAAATCGCATTGGAATTGAATATAAATGGCACAATTCCGACTTAAGTAGAAGAAGAGTGAATCTTCCTAGAGTTTGTGCTTTGAGCGGCTCCTGGGAGGCCAGTATTGGACTCCGATGCACCAGTGCAAGTTTACTGTATCCCTTGGACCTTCACATTGAGGATGAAACACAGAAATCGCATCGGAATTGAATATAAAAGGCACAATGCCGACTTAAGTACAAGAAGAGTGAATCTTCTAAGAGTTTGTGCTTTGAGCGGCTAATGGGAGACCAGTATTAGATTCCGATGCACCAGTGCAGGTATACTGCATCCCTTGGACCTTCACATTGACGATGAAACACAGAAATCGCATCGGAATTGAATATAAAAGGCACAATGCCGACTTAAGTACAAGAAGAGTGAATCTTCCAAGAGTTTGTGCTTTGAGCGGCTCCTGGGAGACCAGTATTAGATTCCGATGCACCAGTGCAGGTTTACTGTATCCCTTGGACCTTCACATTGACGATGAAACACAGAAATCGCATCGGAATTGAATATAAAAGGCACAATGCCGACTTAAGTACAAGAAGAGTGAATCTTCTAAGAGATTGCGCTTTGAGCGGCTCCTGGGAGTCCAGTATTGGATTCCGATGCACCAGTGCAGGTTTACTGTATCCCTTGGACCTTCACATTGACGATGAAACACAGATATCGCATCGGAATTGAATATAAAAGGCACAATGCCGACTTAAGTACAAGAAGAGTGAATCTTCTAAGAGTTTGTGCTTTGAGCGGCTCCTGGGAGACAAGTATTAGATTCCGATGCAACAGTGCAGGTTTTCTGTATCCCTTGGACCTTCACATTGACGATGAAACACAGGAATCGCATCGGAATTGAATATAAAAGGCACAATACCGACTTAAGTACAGGAAGAAAGAATCTTCTAAGAGTTTGTGCTTTGAGCGGCTCCTGGGAGACCAGTATTAGATTCCGATGCAGCAGTGCAGGTTTACTGTATCCCTTGGACCTTCACATTGACGATGAAACACAGAAATCGCATCGGAATTGAATATAAAAGGCACAATGCCGCCTTAAGTACAAGAAGAGTGAATCTTCTAAGAGTTTGTGCTTTGAGCGGCTCCTGAAAGACCAGTATTAGATTCCGATGCACCCGTGCAGGTTTACTGTCTCCCTTGGACCTTCACATTGACGATGAAACACACAAGTCGCATCGGAATTGAATATAAAAGGCACAATGCCAACTTAAGTACAAGAAGACTGAATCTTCTTAGAGTTTGTGCTTTGAGCGGCTCCTGGGAGACCAGTATTAGATTCCGATGCACCAGTGCAAGTTCACTGTATCCCTTAGACTTTCACATTGACGATGAAACACAGAAACCGCATCGGAATTGAATATAAAAGGCACAATTCCGACATAAGTACAAGAAGAGTGAATCTTCTAAGAGTTTGTGGTTTGAGCGGCTCCTGGGAGACCAGTATTAGATTCCGATGCACCAGTGCAGGTTTACTGTATCCCTTGGACCTTCACATTGACGATGAAAGACAGAAATCGCATCGGAATTGAATATAAAAGGCACAATGCCGACTTAAGTACAAGTAGAGTGAATCTTCTAAGAGTTTGTGCTTTGAGCGGCTCCTGGGAGACCAGGATTGGATTCCGATGCACCAGTGCAGGTTTATTGTATCCCTTGGACCTTCACATTGACGATGAAACACAGAAATCGCATTGGAATTGAATATAAATGGCACAATTCCGACTTAAGTAGAAGAAGAGTGAATCTTCCTAGAGTTTGTGCTTTGAGCGGCTCCTGGGAGACCAGTATTGGATTCCGATGCACCAGTGCAGGTTTACTGTATCCCTTTGACCTTCACATTGAGGATGAAACACAGAAATCGCATCGGAATTGAATATAAAAGGAACAATGCCGACTTAAGTACAAGAAGAGTGAATCTTCTAAGAGTTTGTGCTTTGAGCGGCTAATGGGAGACCAGTATTAGATTCGGATGCACCAGTGCAGGTTTACTGTATCCCTTGGACCTTCACATTGACGATGAAACACTGAAATCGAATCGGAATTGAATATAAAAGGCACAATGCCGACTTAAGTACAAGAAGAGTGAATCTTCTAAGAGTTTGTGCTTTGAGCGGCTCCTGGGAGTCCAGTATTGGATTCCGATGCACCAGTGCAGGTTTACTCTATCCCTTGGACCTTCACATTGACGATGAAACACAGATATCGCATCGGAATTGAATATAAAAGGCACAATGCCGACTTAAGTACAAGAAGAGTGAATCTTCTAAGAGTTTGTGCTTTGAGCGGCTCCTGGGAGACAAGTATTAGATTCCGATGCAACAGTGCAGGTTTACTGTATCCCTTGGACCTTCACATTGACGATGAAACACAGAAATTGCATCGGAATTGAATATAAAAGGCACAATACCGACTTAAGTACAGGAAGAAAGAATCTTCTAAGAGTTTGTGCTTTGAGCGGCTCCTGGGAGACCAGTATTAGATTCCGATGCAGCAGTGCAGGTTTACTGTATCCCTTAGACCTTCACATTGACGATGAAAGACAGAAATCGCATCGGAATTGAATATAAAAGGCACAATTCCGACTTAAGTACAAGAAGAGTGAATCTTCTAAGAGTTTGTGCTTTGAGCGGCTCCTGGGAGACCAGTATTGGATTCCGATGCACCAGTGCAAGTTTACTGTATCCCTTGGACCTTCACATTAACGATGAAACACAGAAATCGCATCGGAATTGAATATAAAAGGCACAATGCCGACTTAAGTACAAGAAGAGTGAATCTTCTAAGAGTTTGTGCTTTGAGCGGCTCCTGGGAGACCAGTATTGGATTCTGATGCACCAGTGCAGGTTTACTGTATCCCTTGGACCTTCACATTGACGATGAAAGACAGAAATCGCATCGGAATTGAATATAAAAGGCACAATTCCGACTTAAGTACAAGAATAGTGAATCTTCTAAGAGTTTGTGGTTTGAGCGGCTCCTGGGAGACCAGTAATAGATTCCGATGCACCAGTGCTCGTTTACTGTATCCCTAGGACCTTCACATTGACGATGAAACACAGAAATCGTATCGGAATTGAAAATTACAAGCACAATACCAACTTAAGTAGAAGAAGAGTGATTCTTGTAAGAGTTTGTACTTTGAGCGGCTCCTGTTAGACTAGTATTTAATTCCGGTGCACCTGTGCAGGTGTACTGTATCCCTTGGACCTTCACATTGACGATGAAACACAGAAATCGCATCGGAATTGAATATAAAAATCATAATGCCTACTTAAGTACATGAAGAGTGAATCTTCTAAGAGTTTGTGCTTTGAGCGGGTCCTGGGAGACAATTATTAGATTCCGATGCACCAGTGAAGGTTTACTGTATCCCTTGGACCTTCACATTGACGATGAAACACAGAAATCACATCGGAATTGAATATGAAAGACACAATGCCGACTCAAGTATAAGAAGAGTGAATCTTCTATGAATTTGTGCTTTGAGCGGGTCCTGGGAGACCAGTATTAGATTCCGATGCACCAGTGCAGGTTAACTGTATCCCTTGGACCTTCACATTGACGATGAAACACAGAAATCGCATCGGAATTGAATATAAAAGGCACAATGCCGCCTTTAGTACAAGAAGAGTGAATCTTCTAAGAGTTTGTGCTTTGAGCGGCTCCTGGGAAACCAGTATTAGATTCCGATGCACCAGTGCAGGTTTACTGTATCCCTTGGACCTTCACATTGACGGTGAAACACACAAATCGCACCGGAATTGAATATAAAAGGCACAATGCCGACTTAAGTACATGAAGACTGAACTTGTAAGAGTTTGAGCTTTGAGCGGCTCCTGGGAGACCAGTATTAGATTCCGATGCACCAGTGCACGTTTACTGTATCCCTTGGACCTTCACATTGACGATGAAACACAGAAATCGTATCGGAATTGAATATAAAAAGCACAATACCAACTTAAGTACAATAAGAGTGAATCTTCTAAGTGTTTGCTCTTTGAGCGGCTCCTGGGAGACTAGTATTGGATTCCGGTGCACCAGTGCAGGTGTACTGTATCCCTTGGACCTTCACACTGACGATGAAACACAGAAATCGCATCGGAATTGAATATAAAAGTCACAATGCCGACTTAAGTACATGAAGAGTGAATCTTCTAAGAGTTTGTGCTTTGAGCGGGTCCTGGGAGACAATTATTAGATTCCCATGCACCAGTGCAGGTTTACTGTATCCCTTGGACCTTCACATTGACGATGAAACACAGAAATCGCATCGGAATTGAATATAAAAGACACAATGATGACTCAAGTATAAGAAGAGTGATTGTTCTATGAATTTGTTCTTTGAGCGGCTGCTGGGAGCCCAGTATTAGATTCCGATGCACCAGTGCAGATTAACTGTATCCCTTGGACCTTCACATTGACGATGAAACACAGAAATCGCATCGGAATTGAATATAAAAGGCACAATGCCGCCTTAAGTACAAGAAGAGTGAATCTTCTGAGAGTTTGTGCTTTGAGCGGCTCCTGGGAGACCAGTATTAGATTCCGATGCACCAGTGCAGGTTTACTGTCTCCCTTGGACCTTCACATTGACGATGAAACACACAAGTCGCATCGGAATTGAATATAAAAGGCACAATGCCGACTTAAGTACAAGAAGACTGAATCTTCTTAGAGTTTGTGCTTTGAGCGGCTCCTGGGAGACCAGTATACGATTCCGATGCACCAGTGCAGGTTTACTGTATCCCTTGGACCTTCACATTGACGATGAAACACAAAAATCGAATCGGAATTGAATATAAAAGGCACAATGCCGACTTAAGTACAAGAAGAGTGAATCTTTGAAGAGTTTGAGGTTTGAGCGGCTCCTGGGAGACCAGTATTAGATTCCGATGCACCAGTGCAGGTTTACTGTCTCCCTTGGACCTTCACATTGACGATGAAACACACAAGTCGCATCGGAATTGAATATAAAAGGCACAATGCCGACTTAAGTACAAGAAGACTGAATCTTCTTAGAGTTTGTGCTTTGAGCGGCTCCTGGGAGACCAGTATACGATTCCGATGCACCAGTGCACGTTTACTGTATCCCTTGGACCTTCACATTGACGATGAAACACAGAAATCGTATCGGAATTGAATATAAAAAGCACAATACCAACTTAAGTACAAGAAGAGTGAATCTTCTAAGTGTTTGTTCTTTGAGCGGCTCCTGGGAGACCAGTATTGGATTCCGGTGCACCAGTGCAGGTGTACTGTATCCCTTGGACCTTCACACTGACGATGAAACACAGAAATCGCATCGGAATTGAATATAAAAGTCACAATGCCGACTTAAGTACATGAGGAGTGAATCTTCTAAGAGTTTGTGCTTTGAGCGGGTCCTGGGAGACAATTATTAGATTCCCATGCACCAGTGCAGGTTTACTGTATCCCTTGGACCTTCACATTGACGATGAAACACAGAAATCGCATCGGAATTGAATATAAAAGACACAATGATGACTCAAGTATAAGAAGAGTGATTGTTCTATGAATTTGTTCTTTGAGCGGCTGCTGGGAGCCCAGTATTAGATTCCGATGCACCAGTGCAGATTAACTGTATCCCTTGGACCTTCACATTGACGATGAAACACAGAAATCGCATCGGAATTGAATATAAAAGGCACAATGCCGCCTTAAGTACAAGAAGAGTGAATCTTCTGAGAGTTTGTGCTTTGAGCGGCTCCTGGGAGACCAGTATTAGATTCCGATGCACCAGTGCAGGTTTACTGTCTCCCTTGGACCTTCACATTGACGATGAAACACACAAGTCGCATCGGAATTGAATATAAAAGGCACAATGCCGACTTAAGTACAAGAAGACTGAATCTTCTTAGAGTTTGTGCTTTGAGCGGCTCCTGGGAGACCAGTATACGATTCCGATGCACCAGTGCAGGTTTACTGTATCCCTTGGACCTTCACATTGACGATGAAACACAAAAATCGAATCGGAATTGAATATAAAAGGCACAATGCCGACTTAAGTACAAGAAGAGTGAATCTTTGAAGAGTTTGTGGTTTGAGCGGCTCCTGGGAGACCAGTATTAGATTCCGATGCACCAGTGCAGGTTTACTGTATCCCTTGGACCTTCACATTGACGATGAAAGACAGAAATCGCTTCGGAATTGAATATAAAAGGCACAATGCCGACTTAAGTACAAGAAGAGTGAATCTTCTAAGAGTTTGTGCTTTGAGCGGCTCCTGGGAGACCAGTATTGGATTCTGATGCACCAGTGCAGGTTTACTGTATCCCTTGGACCTTCACATTGACGATGAAAGACAGAAATCGCATCGGAATTGAATATAAAAGGCACAATTCCGACTTAAGTACAAGAATAGTGAATCTTGAGCGGCTCCTGGGAGACCAGTAATAGATTCCGATGCACCAGTGCTCGTTTACTGTATCCCTAGGACCTTCACATTGACGATGAAACACAGAAATCGTATCGGAATTGAAAATTACAAGCACGATACCAACTTAAGTAGAAGAGGAGTGATTCTTGTAAGAGTTTGTACTTTGAGCGGCTCCTGGGAGACTAGTATTTAATTCCGGTGCACCTGTGCAGGTGTACTGTATCCCTTGGACCTTCACATTGACGATGAAACACAGAAATCGCATCGGAATTGAATATAAAAGTCATAATGCCTACTTAAGTACATGAAGAGTGAATCTTCTAAGAGTTTGTGCTTTGAGCGGGTCCTGGGAGACAATTATTAGATTCCGATGCACCAGTGAAGGTTTACTGTATCCCTTGGACCTTCGCATTGACGATGAAACACAGAAATCGCATCGGAATTGAATATGAAAGACACAATGCCGACTCAAGTATAAGAAGAGTGAATCTTCTATGAATTTGTGCTTTGAGCGGGTCCTGGGAGACCAGTATTAGATTCCGATGCACCAGTGCAGGGTAACTGTATCCCTTGGACCTTCACATTGACGATGAAACACAGAAATCGCATCGGAATTGAATATAAAAGGCACAATGCCGCCTTTAGTACAAGAAGCGTGAATCTTCTAAGAGTTTGTGCTTTGAGCGGCTCCTGGGAAACCAGTATTAGATTCCGATGCACCAGTGCAGGTTTACTGTATCCCTTGGACCTTCACATTGACGATGAAACACACAAATCGCACCGGAATTGAATATAAAAGGCACAATGCCGACTTAAGTACATGAAGACTGAACTTGTAAGAGTTTGAGCTTTGAGCGGCTCCTGGGAGACCAGTATTAGATTCCGATGCACCAGTGCACGTTTACTGTATCCCTTGGACCTTCACATTGACGATGAAACACAGAAATCGTATCGGAATTGATTATAAAAAGCACAATACCAACTTAAGTACAAGAAGAGTGAATCTTCTAAGTGTTTGTTCTTTGAGCGGCTCCTGGGAGACCAGTATTGGATTCCGGTGCACCAGTGCAGGTGTACTGTACCCTTGGACCTTCACACTGACGATGAAACACAGAAATCGCATCGGAATTGAATATAAAAGTCACAATGCCTACTTAAGTACATGAAGAGTGAATCTTCTAAGAGTTTGTGTTTTGAGCGGGTCCTGGGAGACAATTATTAGATTCCCATGCACCAGTGCAGGTTTACTGTATCCCTTGGGCCTTCACATTGACGATGAAACACAGAAATCGCATCGGAATTGATTATAAAAGACACAATGCTGTTTCAAGTATAAGAAGAGTGATTGTTCTATGAATTTGTTCTTTGAGCGGCTGCTGGGAGCCCAGTATTAGATTCCGATGCACCAGTGCAGATTAACTGTATCCCTTGGACCTTCACATTGACGATGAAACACAGAAATCGCATCGGAATTGAATATAAAAGGCACAATGCCGCCTTAAGTACAAGAAGAGTGAATCTTCTAAGAGTTTGTGCTTTGAGCGGCTCCTGGGAGACCAGTATTAGATTCCGATGCACCAGTGCAGGTTTACTGTCTCCCTTGGACCTTCACATTGACGATGGAACACACAAGTCGCATCGGAATTGAATATAAAAGGCACAATGCCGACTTAAGTACAAGAAGACTGAATCTTCTTAGAGTTTGTGCTTTGAGCGGCTCCTGGGAGACCAGTATTAGATTCCGATGCACCAGTGCAGGTTCACTGTATCCCTTAGACCTTCACATTGACGATGAAACACAGAAACCGCATCGGAATTGAATATAAAAGGCACAATGCCGACATAAGTACAAGAAGAGTGAATCTTCTGAGCGTTTGTGCTTTTGAGCGGCTCCTGGGAGACCAGTATTAGATTCCGATGCACCAGTGCAGGTTTACTGTATCCCTTGGACCTTCACATTGACGATGAAACACAGAAATTGCATCGGAATTGAATATAAAGGGCACAATGCCGACTTAAGTACAAGAAGACTGAATCTTCTTAGAGTTTGTGCTTTGAGCGGCTCCTGGGAGACCAGTATTGGATTCCGATGCACCAGTGCAGGTTTATTGTATCCCTTGGACCTTCACATTGACGATGAAACACAGAAATCGCATTGGAATTGAATATAGATGGCACAATTCCGACTTAAGTAGAAGAAGAGTGAATCTTCCTAGAGTTTGTGCTTTGAGCGGCTCCTGGGAGACCAGTATTGGATTCCGATGCACCAGTGCAGGTTTACTGTCTCCCTTGGACCTTCACATTGAGGATGAAACACAGAAATCGCATCGGAATTGAATATAAAAGGCACAATGCCGACTTAAGTACAAGAAGAGTGAATCTTCTAAGAGTTTGTGCTTTGAGCGGCTAATGGGAGACCAGTATTAGATTCCGATGCACCAGTGCAGGTATACTGCATCCCTTGGACCTTCACATTGACGATGAAACACAGAAATCGCATCGGAATTGAATATAAAAGGCTCAATGCCGACTTAAGTACAAGAAGAGTGAATCTTCCAAGAGTTTGTGCTTTGAGCGGCTCCTGGGAGACCAGTATTAGATTCCGATGAACCAGTGCAGGTTTACTGTATCCCTTGGACCTTCACATTGACGATGAAACACAGAAATCGCATCGGAATTGAATATAAAAGGCACAATGGCCGACTTAAGTACAAGAAGAGTGAATCTTCTAAGAGTTTGTGCTTTGAGCGGCTCCTGGGAGTCCAGTATTGGATTCCGATGCACCAGTGCAGGTTTACTGTATCCCTTGGACCTTCACATTGACGATGAAACACAGATATCGCATCGGAATTGAATATAAAAGGCACAATGCCGACTTAAGTACAAGAAGAGTGAATCTTCAAAGAGTTTGTGCTTTGAGCGGCTCCTGGGAGACAAGTATTAGATTCCGATGCAACAGTGCAGGTTTACTGTATCCCTTGGACCTTCACATTGACGATGAAACACAGAAATCCCATCGGAATTGAATATAAAAGGCACAATACCGACTTAAGTACAGGAAGAAAGAATCTTCTAAGAGTTTGTGCTTTGAGCGGCTCCTGGGAGACCAGTATTAGATTCCGATGCAGCAGTGCAGGTTTACTGTATCCCTTGGACCTTCACATTGACTATGAAACACAGAAATCGCATCGGAATTGAATATAAAAGGCACAATGCCGCCTTAAGTACAAGAAGAGTGAATCTTCTAAGAGTTTGTACTTTGAGCGGCTCCTGGGAGACCAGTATTAGATTCCGATGCACCAGTGCAGGTTTACTGTCTCCCTTGGACCTTCACATTGACGATGAAACACACAAGTCGCATCGGAATTGAATATAAAAGGCACAATGCCGACTTAAGTACAAGAAGACTGAATCTTTTTAGAGTTTGTGCTTTGAGCGGCTCGTGGGAGACCAGTATTAGATTCCGATGCACCAGTGCAGGTTCACTGCATCCCTTAGACCTTCACATTGACGATGAAACACAGAAACCGCATCGGAATTGAATATAAAAGGCACAATGCCGACATAAGTACAAGAAGAGTGAATCTTCTGAGCGTTTGTGCTTTTGAGCGGCTCCTGGGAGACCAGTATTAGATTACGATGCACCAGTGCAGGTTTACTGTATCCCTTGGACCTTCACATTGACGATGAAACACAGAAATTGCATCGGAATTGAATATAAAGGGCACAATGCCGACTTAAGTACAAGAAGAGTGAATCATCTAAGAGTTTGTGCTTTGAGCGGCTTCTGGGAGCCCAGTATTAGATTCCGATGCACCAGTGCAGGTTTACTGTATCCCTTGGACCTTCACATTGACGATGAAACACAAAAATCGAATCGGAATTGAATATAAAAGGCACAATGCCGACTTAAGTACAAGAAGAGTGAATCTTCTAAGAGTTTGTGGTTTGAGCGGCTCCTGGGAGACCAGTATTAGATTCCGATGCAACAGTGCAGGTTTACTGTATCCCTTGGACCTTCACATTGACGATGAAAGACAGAAATCGCATCGGAATTGAATATAAAAGGCACAATTCCGACTTAAGTACAAGAAGAGTGAATCTTCTAAGAGTTTGTGCTTTGAGCGGCTCCTGGGAGACCAGTATTGGATTCCGATGCACCAGTGCAGGTTTACTGTATCCCTTGGACCTTCACATTAACGACGAAACACAGAAATCGCATCGGATTTGAATATAAAAGGCACAATGCCGACTTAAGTACAAGAAGAGTGAATCTTCTAAGAGTTTGTGCTTTGAGCGGCTCCTGGGAGACCAGTATTGGATTCCGATGCACCAGTGCAGGTTTACTGTATCCCTTGGACCTTCACATTGACGATGAAAGACAGATATCGCATCGGAATTGAATATAAAAGGCACAATTCCGACTTAAGTACAAGAATAGTGAATCTTCTAAGAGTTTGTGGTTTGAGCGGCTCCTGGGAGACCAGTAATAGATTCCGATGCACCAGTGCTCGTTTACTGTATCCCTTGGACCTTCACATTGACGATGAAACACAGAAATCGTATCGGAATTGAAAATTACAAGCACAATACCAACTTAAGTAGAAGAAGAGTGATTCTTGTAAGAGTTTGTACTTTGAGCGGCTCCTGGGAGACCAGTATTAGATTCCGATGCACCAGTGCAGGTTTACTGTCTCCCTTGGACCTTCACATTGACGATGAAACACACAAGTCACATCGGAATTGAATATAAAAAGCACAATGCCGACTTAAGTACAAGAAGACTGAATCTTCTTAGAGTTTGTGCTTTGAGCGGCTCCTGGGAGACCAGTATTAGATTCCGATGCACCAGTGCAGGTTCACTGCATCCCTTAGACCTTCACATTGACGATGAAACACAGAAACCGCATCGGAATTGAATGTAAAAGGCACAATGCCGACATAAGTACAAGAAGAGTGAATCTTCTGAGCGTTTGTGCTTTTGACCGGCTCCTGGGAGACCAGTATTAGATTCCGATGCACCAGTGCAGGTTTACTGTATCCCTTGGACCTTCACATTGACGATGAAACACAGAAATTGCATCGGAATTGAATATAAAGGGCACAATGCCGACTTAAGTACAAGAAGAGTGAATCATCTAAGAGTTTGTGCTTTGAGCGGCTTCTGGGAGCCCAGTATTGGATTCCGATGCACCAGTGCAAATTTACTGTATCCCTTGGACCTTCACATTGACGATGAAACACAAAAATCGAATCGGAATTGAATATAAAAGGCACAATGCCGACTTAAGTACAGGAAGAGTGAATCTTCTAAGAGTTTGTGGTTTGAGCGGCTCCTGGGAGACCAGTATTAGATTCCGATGCACCAGTGCAGGTTTACTGTATCCCTTGGACCTTCACATTGACGATGAAAGACAGAAATCGCATCGGAATTGAATATAAAAGGCACAATTCCGACTTAAGTACAAGAAGAGTGAATCTTCTAAGAGTTTGTGCTTTGAGCGGCTCCTGGGAGACCAGTATTGGATTCCGATGCACCAGTGCAGGTTTACTGTATCCCTTGGACCTTCACATTAACGATGAAACACAGAAATCGCATCGGAATTGAATATAAAAGGCACAATGCCGACTTAAGTACAAGAAGAGTGAATCTTCTAAGAGTTTGTGCTTTGAGCGGCTCCTGGGAGACCAGTATTGGATTCCGATGCACCAGTGCAGGTTTACTGTATCCCTTGGACCTTCACATTGACGATGAAAGACAGAAATCGCATCGGAATTGAATATAAAAGCACAATTCCGACTTAAGTACAAGAATAGTGAATCTTCTAAGAGTTTGTGGTTTGAGCGGCTCCTGGGAGACCAGTAATAGATTCCGATGCACCAGTGCTCGTTTACTGTATCCCTTGGACCTTCACATTGACGATGAAACACAGAAATCGTATCGGAATTGAAAATTACAAGCACAATACCAACTTAAGTAGAAGAAGAGTGATTCTTGTAAGAGTTTGTACTTTGAGCGGCTCCTGGGAGACCAGTATTTAATTCCGGTGCACCTGTGCAGGTGTACTGTATCCCTTGGACCTTCACATTGACGATGAAACACAGAAATCGCATCGGAATTGAATATAAAAGTCATAATGCCTACTTAAGTACATGAAGAGTGAATCTTCTAAGAGTTTGTGCTTAGAGCGGGTCCTGGGAAACAATTATTAGATTCCGATGCACCAGTGAAGGTTTACTGTATCCCTTGGACCTTCACATTGACGATGAAACACAGAAATCGCATCGGAATTGAATATAAAAGACACAATGCCGACTCAAGTATAAGAAGATTGAATCTTCCTTGAATTTGTGCTTTGAGCGGGTCCTGGGAGACCAGTATTAGATTCCGATGCACCAGTGCAGGTTAACTGTATCCCTTGGACCTTCACATTGACGATGAAACACAGAAATCGCATCGGAATTGAATATAAAAGGCACAATGCCGCCATTAGTACAAGAAGAGTGAATCTTCTAAGAGTTTGTGCTTTGAGCGGCTCCTGGGGAACCAGTATTAGATTCCGATGCACCAGTGCAGGTTTACTGTATCCCTTGGACCTTCTCATTGACGATGAAACATACAAATCGCATCGGAATTGAATATAAAAGGCACAATGCCGACTTAAGTACATGAAGACTGAACTTGTAAGAGTTTGAGCTTTGAGCGGCTCCTGGGAGACCAGTATTAGATTCCGATGCACCAGTGCACGTTTACTGTATCCCTTGGACCTTCACATTGACGATGAAACACAGAAATCGTATCGGAATTGAATATAAAAAGCACAATACCAACTTAAGTACAAGAAGAGTGAATCTTCTAAGTGTTTGTTCTTTGAGCGGCTCCTGGGAGACCAGTATTGGATTCCGGTGCACCAGTGCAGGTGTACTGTATCCCTTGGACCTTCACACTGACGATGAAACACAGAAATCGCATCGGAATTGAATATAAAAGTCACAATGCCTACTTAAGTACATGAAGAGTGAATCTTCTAAGAGTTTGTGCTTTGAGCGGGTCCTGGGAGACAATTATTAGATTCCCATGCACCAGTGCAGGTTTACTGTATCCCTTGGACCTTCACATTGACGATGAAACACAGAAATCGCATCGGAATTGAATATAAAAGACACAATGCTGACTCAAGTATAAGAAGAGTGATTGTTCTATGAATTTGTTCTTTGAGCGGCTCCTGGGAGACCAGTATTAGATTCCGATGCACCAGTGCAGGTTAACTGTATCCCTTGGACCTTCACATTGACGATGAAAGACCGAAATCGAATCGGAATTGAATGTAAAATGCTCAATAACTACTTAAGTACAGGAAGAATGAATCATCTAAGAGTTTGTGCTGTGAGCGGCTCCTGGGAGACCAGTATTGGATTCCAATGCACCAGTGCAGGTTTACTGTATCCCTTGGACCTTCACATTGACGATGAAACACAGAAATCGCATCGGAATTGAATATAAAAGGAACAATGCCGACTTAAGTACAAGAAGAGTGAATCTTCTAAGAGTTTGTGCTTTGAGCGGCTCCTGGGAGGCCAGTATTGGATTCCGATGCACCAGTGCAGGTTTACTGTATCCCTTGGACCTTCACATTGACGATGAAACACAGAAATCGCATCGAAATTGAATATAAAAGGCACAATGCGACTTAAGTACAAGAAGAGTGAATCTTCTAAGAGTTTGTGGTTTGAGCGGCTCCTGGGAGACCAGTATTAGATTCCGATGCACCAGTGCAAGTTTACTGTATACCTTGGACCTTCACATTGACGATGAAACACAGAAATCGTATCGGAATTGAATATAAAAAGCACAATACCAACTTAAGTACAAGAAGAGTGAATCTTCTAAGAGTTTGTGCTTTGAGCGGCTCCTGGGAGACCAGTATTGGATTCCGGTGCACCAGTGCAGGTGTACTGTATCCCTTGGACCTTCACATTGACGATGAAACACAGATATCGCATCGGAATTGAATATAAAAGGCACAATGCCGACTTAAGTACAAGAAGAGTGAATCTTCTAAGAGTTTGTGCTTAGAGCGGCTCCTGGGAGACAAGTATTAGATTCCGATGCAACAGTGCAGGTTTACTGTATCCCTTGGACCTTCACATTGACGATGAAACACAGAAATCGCATCGGAATTGAATATAAAAGGCACAATACCGACTTAAGTACAATAAGAGTGAATCTTCTAAGAGTTTGTGCTTTGAGCGGCTCCTGGGAGACCAGTATTAGATTCCGATGCACCAGTGCAGGTTTACTGTATCCCTTGGACCTTCACATTGACGATGAAACACAGATATCGCATCGGAATTGAATATAAAAGGCACAATGCCGACTTAAGTACATGAAGACTGAACTTGTAAGAGTTTGAGCTTTGAGCGGCTCCTGGGAGACCAGTATTAGATTCCGATGCACCAGTGCACGTTTACTGTATCCCTTGGACCTTCACATTGACGATGAAACACAGAAATCGTATCGGAATTGAATATAAAAAGCACAATACCAACTTAAGTACAAGAAGAGTGAATCTTCTAAGTGTTTGTTCTTTGAGCGGCTCCTGGGAGACCAGTATTGGATTCCGGTGCACCAGTGCAGGTGTACTGTATCCCTTGGACCTTCACACTGACGATGAAACACAGAAATCGCATCGGAATTGAATATAAAAGTCACAATGCCTACTTAAGTACATGAAGAGTGAATCTTCTAAGAGTTTGTGCTTTGAGCGGGTCCTGGGAGACAATTATTAGATTCCCATGCACCAGTGCCGGCTTACTTTATCCCTTGGACCTTCACATTGACGATGAAACACAGAAATCGCATCGGAATTGAATATAAAAGGCACAATGCTGACTCAAGTATAAGAAGAGTGATTGTTCTATGAATTTGTTCTTTGAGCGGCTCCTGGGAGACCAGTATTAGATTCCGATGCACCAGTGCAGGTTAACTGTATCCCTTGGACCTTCACATTGACGATGAAAGACCGAAATCGAATCGGAATTGAATATAAAATGCTCAATAACGACTTAAGTACAGGAAGAATGAATAATCTAAGAGTTTGTGCTGTGAGCGGCTCCTGGGAGACCAGTATTGGATTCCAATGCACCAGTGCAGGTTTACTGTATCCCTTGGACCTTCACATTGACGATGAAACACAGAAATCGCAACGGAATTGAATATAAAAGGAACAATGCCGACTTAAGTACAAGAAGAGTGAATCTTCTAAGAGTTTGTGCTTTGAGCGGCTCCTGGGAGGCCAGTATTGGATTCCGATGCACCAGTGCAGGTTTACTGTATCCCTTGGACCTTCACATTGACGATGAAACACAGAAATCGCATCGAAATTGAATATAAAAGGCACAATGCCGACTTAAGTACAAGAAGAGTGAATCTTCTAAGAGTTTGTGGTTTGAGCGGCTCCTGGGAGACCAGTATTAGATTCCGATGCACCAGTGCAAGTTTACTGTATCCCTTGGACCTTCACATTGACGATGAAACCCAGAAATCGTATCGGAATTGAATATAAAAAGCACAATACCAACTTAAGTACAAGAAGAGTGAATCTTCTAAGAGTTTGTGCTTTGAGCGGCTCCTGGGAGACCAGTATTGGATTCCGGTGCACCAGTGCAGGTGCACTGTATCCCTTGGACCTTCACATTGACGATGAAACACAGATATCGCATCGGAATTGAATATAAAAGGCACAATGCCGACTTAAGTACAAGAAGAGTGAATCTTCTAAGAGTTTGTGCTTTGAGCGGCTCCTGGGAGACAAGTATTAGATTCCGATGCAACAGTGCAGGTTTACTGTATCCCTTGGACCTTCACATTGACGATGAAACACAGAAATCGCATCGGAATTGAATATAAAAGGCACAATACCGACTTAAGTACAAGAAGAAAGAATCTTCTAAGAGTTTGTGCTTTGAGCGGCTCCTGGGAGACCAGTATAAGATTCCGATGCAGCAGTGCATGTTTACTGTATCCCTTGAACCTTCACATTGAGGATGAAACACAGAAATCGCATCGGAATTGAATATAAAAGGCACAATGCCGACATAAGTACAAGAAGAGTGAATCTTCTAAGAGTTTGTGCTTTGAGCGGCTCCTGGGAGACCAGTATTAGATTCCGATGCACCAGTGCAGGTTTACTGTATCCCTTGGACCTTCACATTGACGATGAAACACAGAAATTGCATCGGAATTGAATATAAAGGGCACAATGCCGACTTAAGTACAAGAAGAGTGAATCATCTAAGAGTTTGTGCTTTGAGCGGCTTCTGGGAGACCAGTATTAGATTCCGATGCACCAGTGCAGGTTTACTGTATCCCTTGGACCTTCACATTGACGATGAAACACAGAAATCGAATCGGAATTGAATATAAAAGGCACAATTCCGACTTAAGTACAAGAAGGGTGAATCCTCTAAGAGTTTGTGCTTTGAGCGGCTCCTGGGATACCAGTATTGGATTCCGATGCACCAGTGCAGGTTTACTGTATCCCTTGGACCTTCACATTAAAGATGAAACACAGAAATCGCATCGGAATTGAATATAAAAGCCACAATGCCGACTTAAGTACAAGAAGAGTGAATCTTCTAAGAGTTTGTGCTTTGAGCGGCTCCTGGGAGACCAGTATTGGATTCCGATGCACCAGTGCAGGTTTACTGTATCTCTTGGACCTTCACATTGACGATGAAACACAGAAATCGCAACGGAATTGAATATAAAAGGCACAATGCCGACTTAAGTACAAGAAGAGTGAATCTTCTAAGAGTTTGTGGTTTGAGCGGCTCCTGGGAGACCAGTATTAGATTCCGATGCACCAGTGCACGTTTACTGTATCCCTTGGACCTTCACATTGACGATGAAACACAGAAATCGTATCGGAATCGAATATAAAAAGCACAATAACAACTTAAGTACAAGAAGAGTGAATCTTCTAAGTGTTTGTGCTTTGAGCGGCTCCTGGGAGACCAGTATTGGATTCCGGTGCACCAGTGCAGGTGTACTGTATCCCTTGGACCTTCACACTGACGATGAAACACAGAAATCGCATCGGAATTGAATATAAAAGTCACAATGCCTACTTAAGTACATGAAGAGTGAATCTTCTAAGAGTTTGTGCTTTGAGCGGGTCCTGGGAGACAATTATTAGATTCCGATGCACCAGTGCAGGTTTACTGTATCCCTTGGACCTTCACATTGACGATGAAACACAGAAATCGCATCGGAATTGAATATAAAGGGCACAATGCCGACTCAAGTATAAGAAGAGTGATTCTTCTATGAATTTGTGCTTTGAGCGGCTCCTGGGAGACCAGTATTAGATTCCGATGCACCAGTGCAGGTTCACTGTATCCCTTAGACCTTCACATTGACGATGAAACACAGAAACCGCATCGGAATTGAATATAAAAGGCACAATGCCGATATAAGTACAAGAAGAGTGAATCTTCTGAGCGTTTGTGCTTTTGAGCGGCTCCTGGGAGACCAGTATTAGATTCCGAAGCACCAGTGCAGGTTTACTGTATCCCTTGGACCTTCACATTGACGATGAAACACAGAAATTGCATCGGAATTGAATATAAAGGGCACAATGCCGACTTAAGTACAAGAAGAGTGAATCATCTAAGTGTTTGTGCTTTGAGCGGCTTCTGGGAGCCCAGTATTAGATTCCGATGCACCAGTGCAGGTTTACTGTATCCCTTGGACCTTCACATTGACGATGAAACACAAAAATCGAATCGGAATTGAATATAAAAGGCACAATGCCGACTTAAGTACAAGAAGAGTGAATCTTCTAAGAGTTTGTGGTTTGAGCGGCTCCTGGGAGACCAGTATTAGATTCCGATGCACCAGTGCAGGTTTACTGTATCCCTTGGACCTTCACATTGACGATGAAAGACAGAAATCGCATCGGAATTGAATATAAAAGGCACAATTCCGACTTAAGTACAAGAAGAGTGATTCTTCTAAGAGTTTGTGCTTTGAGCGGCTCCTGGGAGACCAGTATTGGATTCCGATGCACCAGTGCAGGTTTACTGTATCCCTTGGACCTTCACATTAACGATGAAACACAGAAATCGCATCGGAATTGAATATAAAAGGCACAATGCCGACTTAAGTACAAGAAGAGTGAATCTTCTAAGAGTTTGTGCTTTGAGCGGCTCCTGGGAGACCAGTATTGGATTCCGATGCACCAGTGCAGGTTTACTGTATCCCTTGGACCTTCACATTGACGATGAAACACATAAATCGCATCGGAATTGAATATAAAAGGCACATTGCCGACTTAAGTACAAGAATAGTGAATCTTCTAAGAGTTTGTGGTTTGAGCGGCTCCTGGGAGACCAGTAATAGATTCCGATGCACCAGTGCTCGTTTACTCTATCCCTTGGACCTTCACATTGACGATGAAACACAGAAATCGTATCGGAATGGAAATTACAAGCACAATACCAACTTAAGTAGAAGAAGAGTGATTCTTGTAAGAGTTTGTACATTGAGCGGCTCCTGGGAGACCAGTATTTAATTCCGGTGCACCTGTGCAGGTGTACTGTATCCCTTGGACCTTCACATTGACGATGAAACACAGAAATCGCATCGGAATTGAATATAAAAGTCACAATGCCTACTTAAGTACATGAAGAATGAATCTTCTAAGAGTTTGTGCTTTGAGCGGGTCCTGGGAGACAATTATTAGATTCCGATGCACCAGTGAAGGTTTACTGTATCCCTTGGACCTTCACATTGATGATGAAACACACAAATCGCATCGGAATTGAATATAAAAGACACAATGCCGACTCAAGTATAAGAAGAGTGATTCTTCTATGAAATTGTGCTTTGAGCGGGTCCTGGGAGACCAGTATTAGATTCCGATGCACCAGTGCAGGTTATCTGTATCCCTTGGACCTTCACATTGACGATGAAACACAGAAATCGCATCGGAATTGAATATAAAAGGCACAATGCCGCCTTTAGTACAAGAAGAGTGAATCTTCTAAGAATTTGTGCTTTGAGCGGCTCCTGGGAAACCAGTATTAGATTCCGATGCACCAGTGCAGGTTTACTGTATCCCTTGGACCTTCACATTGACGATTAAACACACAAATCGCATCGGAATTGAATATAAAAGGCACAATGCCGACTTAAGTACAAGAAGAGTGAATCTTCTAAGAGTTTGTGATTTGAGCGGCTCCTGGGAGACCAGTATTAGATTCCGATGCACCAGTGCAGGTTTACTGTATCCCTTGGACCTTCACATTGACGATGAAACACAGAAATCGCATCGGAATTGAATATAAAAGACACAATGCTGACTCAAGTATAAGAAGAGTGATTGTTCTATGAATTTGTTCTTTGAGCGGCTCCTGGGAGACCAGTATTAGATTCCGATGCACCAGTGCAGGTTAACTGTATCCCTTGGACCTTCACATTGACGATGAAAGACCGAAATCGAATCGGAATTGAATGTAAAATGCTCAATAACTACTTAAGTACAGGAAGAATGAATCATCTAAGAGTTTGTGCTGTGAGCGGCTCCTGGGAGACCAGTATTGGATTCCAATGCACCAGTGCAGGTTTACTGTATCCCTTGCACCTTCACATTGACGATGAAACACAGAAATCGCATCGGAATTGAATATAAAAGGAACAATGCCGACTTAAGTACAAGAAGAGTGAATCTTCTAAGAGTTTGTGCTTTGAGCGGCTCCTGGGAGGCCAGTATTGGATTCCGATGCACCAGTGCAGGTTTACTGTATCCCTTGGACCTTCACATTGACGATGAAACACAGAAATCGCATCGAAATTGAATATAAAAGGCACAATGCCGACTTAAGTACAAGAAGAGTGAATCTTCTAAGAGTTTGTGGTTTGAGCGGCTCCTGGGAGACCAGTATTAGATTCCGATGCACCAGTGCAAGTTTACTGTATACCTTGGACCTTCACATTGACGATGAAACACAGAAATCGTATCGGAATTGAATATAAAAAGCACAATACCAACTTAAGTACAAGAAGAGTGAATCTTCTAAGAGTTTGTGCTTTGAGCGGCTCCTGGGAGACCAGTATTGGATTCCGGTGCACCAGTGCAGGTGTACTGTATCCCTTGGACCTTCACATTGACGATGAAACACAGATATCGCATCGGAATTGAATATAAAAGGCACAATGCCGACTTAAGTACAAGAAGAGTGAATCTTCTAAGAGTTTGTGCTTAGAGCGGCTCCTGGGAGACAAGTATTAGATTCCGATGCAACAGTGCAGGTTTACTGTATCCCTTGTACCTTCACATTGACGATGAAACACATAAATCGCATCGGAATTGAATATAAAAGGCACAATACCGACTTAAGTACAATAAGAGTGAATCTTCTAAGAGTTTGTGCTTTGAGCGGCTCCTGGGAGACCAGTATTAGATTCCGATGCACCAGTGCAGGTTTACTGTATCCCTTGGACCTTCACATTGACGATGAAACACACAAATCGCATCGGAATTGAATATAAAAGGCACAATGCCGACTTAAGTACATGAAGACTGAACTTGTAAGAGTTTGAGCTTTGAGCGGCTCCTGGGAGACCAGTATTAGATTCCGATGCACCAGTGCACGTTTACTGTATCCCTTGGACCTTCACATTGACGATGAAACACAGAAATCGTATCGGAATTGAATATAAAAAGCACAATACCAACTTAAGTACAAGAAGAGTGAATCTTCTAAGTGTTTGTTCTTTGAGCGGCTCCTGGGAGACCAGTATTGGATTCCGGTGCACCAGTGCAGGTGTACTGTATCCCTTGGACCTTCACACTGACGATGAAACACAGAAATCGCATCGGAATTGAATATAAAAGTCACAATGCCTACTTAAGTACATGAAGAGTGAATCTTCTAAGAGTTTTTGCTTTGAGCGGGTCCTGGGAGACAATTATTAGATTCCCATGCACCAGTGCCGGCTTAGTTTATCCCTTGGACCTTCACATTGACGATGAAACACAGAAATCGCATCGGAATTGAATATAAAAGACACAATGCTGACTCAAGTATAAGAAGAGTGATTGTTCTATGAATTTGTTCTTTGAGCGGCTCCTGGGAGACCAGTATTAGATTCCGATGCACCAGTGCAGGTTAACTGTATCCCTTGGACCTTCACATTGACGATGAAAGACCGAAATCGAATCGGAATTGAATATAAAATGCTCAATAACGACTTAAGTACAGGAAGAATGAATAATCTAAGAGTTTGTGCTGTGAGCGGCTCCTGGGAGACCAGTATTGGATTCCAATGCACCAGTGCAGGTTTACTGTATCCCTTGGACCTTCACATTGACGATGAAACACAGAAATCGCAACGGAATTGAATATAAAAGGAACAATGCCGACTTAAGTACAAGAAGAGTGAATCTTCTAAGAGTTTGTGCTTTGAGCGGCTCCTGGGAGGCCAGTATTGGATTCCGATGCACCAGTGCAGGTTTACTGTATCCCTTGGACCTTCACATTGACGATGAAACACAGAAATCGCATCGAAATTGAATATAAAAGGCACAATGCCGACTTAAGTACAAGAAGGGTGAATCTTCTAAGAGTTTGTGGTTTGAGCGGCTCCTGGGAGACCAGTATTAGATTCCGATGCACCAGTGCAAGTTTACTGTATCCCTTGGACCTTCACATTGACGATGAAACCCAGAAATCGTATCGGAATTGAATATAAAAAGCACAATACCAACTTAAGTACAAGAAGAGTGAATCTTCTAAGAGTTTGTGCTTTGAGCGGCTCCTGGGAGACCAGTATTGGATTCCGGTGCACCAGTGCAGGTGCACTGTATCCCTTGGACCTTCACATTGACGATGAAACACAGATATCGCATCGGAATTGAGTATAAAAGGCACAATGCCGACTTAAGTACAAGAAGAGTGAATCTTCTAAGAGTTTGTGCTTTGAGCGGCTCCTGGGAGACAAGTATTAGATTCCGATGCAACAGTGCAGGTTTACTGTATCCCTTGGACCTTCACATTGACGATGAAACACAGAAATCGCATCGGAATTGAATATAAAAGGCACAATACCGACTTAAGTACAAGAAGAAAGAATCTTCTAAGAGTTTGTGCTTTGAGCGGCTCCTGGGAGACCAGTATAAGATTCCGATGCAGCAGTGCATGTTTACTGTATCCCTTGAACCTTCACATTGAGGATGAAACACAGAAATCGCATCGGAATTGAATATAAAAGGCACAATGCCGACATAAGTACAAGAAGAGTGAATCTTCTAAGAGTTTGTGCTTTGAGCGGCTCCTGGGAGACCAGTATTAGATTCCGATGCACCAGTGCAGGTTTACTGTATCCCTTGGACCTTCACATTGACGATGAAACACAGAAATTGCATCGGAATTGAATATAAAGGGCACAATGCCGACTTAAGTACAAGAAGAGTGAATCATCTAAGAGTTTGTGCTTTGAGCGGCTTCTGGGAGACCAGTATTAGATTCCGATGCACCAGTGCAGGTTTACTGTATCCCTTGGACCTTCACATTGACGATGAAACACAGAAATCGAATCGGAATTGAATATAAAAGGCACAATTCCGACTTAAGTACAAGAAGGGTGAATCCTCTAAGAGTTTGTGCTTTGAGCGGCTCCTGGGATACCAGTATTGGATTCCGATGCACCAGTGCAGGTTTACTGTATCCCTTGGACCTTCACATTAAAGATGAAACACAGAAATCGCATCGGAATTGAATATAAAAGCCACAATGCCGACTTAAGTACAAGAAGAGTGAATCTTCTAAGAGTTTGTGCTTTGAGCGGCTCCTGGGAGACCAGTATTGGATTCCGATGCACCAGTGCAGGTTTACTGTATCTCTTGGACCTTCACATTGACGATGAAACACAGAAATCGCAACGGAATTGAATATAAAAGGCACAATGCCGACTTAAGTACAAGAAGAGTGAATCTTCTAAGAGTTTGTGGTTTGAGCGGCTCCTGGGAGACCAGTATTAGATTCCGATGCACCAGTGCACGTTTACTGTATCCCTTGGACCTTCACATTGACGATGAAACACAGAAATCGTATCGGAATCGAATATAAAAAGCACAATAACAACTTAAGTAGAAGAAGAGTGAATCTTCTAAGTGTTTGTGCTTTGAGCGGCTCCTGGGAGACCAGTATTGGATTCCGGTGCACCAGTGCAGGTGTACTGTATCCCTTGGACCTTCACACTGACGATGAAACACAGAAATCGCATCGGAATTGAATATAAAAGTCACAATGCCTACTTAAGTACATGAAGAGTGAATCTTCTAAGAGTTTGTGCTTTGAGCGGGTCCTGGGAGACAATTATTAGATTCCGATGCACCAGTGCAGGTTTACTGTATCCCTTGGACCTTCACATTGACGATGAAACACAGAAATCGCATCGGAATTGAATATAAAGGGCACAATGCCGACTCAAGTATAAGAAGAGTGATTCTTCTATGAATTTGTGCTTTGAGCGGCTCCTGGGAGACCAGTATTAGATTCCGATGCACCAGTGCAGGTTCACTGTATCCCTTAGACCTTCACATTGACGATGAAACACAGAAACCGCATCGGAATTGAATATAAAAGGCACAATGCCGATATAAGTACAAGAAGAGTGAATCTTCTGAGCGTTTGTGCTTTTGAGCGGCTCCTGGGAGACCAGTATTAGATTCCGAAGCACCAGTGCAGGTTTACTGTATCCCTTGGACCTTCACATTGACGATGAAACACAGAAATTGCATCGGAATTGAATATAAAGGGCACAATGCCGACTTAAGTACAAGAAGAGTGAATCATCTAAGTGTTTGTGCTTTGAGCGGCTTCTGGGAGCCCAGTATTAGATTCCGATGCACCAGTGCAGGTTTACTGTATCCCTTGGACCTTCACATTGACGATGAAACACAAAAATCGAATCGGAATTGAATATAAAAGGCACAATGCCGACTTAAGTACAAGAAGAGTGAATCTTCTAAGAGTTTGTGGTTTGAGCGGCTCCTGGGAGACCAGTATTAGATTCCGATGCACCAGTGCAGGTTTACTGTATCCCTTGGACCTTCACATTGACGATGAAAGACAGAAATCGCATCGGAATTGAATATAAAAGGCACAATTCCGACTTAAGTACAAGAAGAGTGATTCTTCTAAGAGTTTGTGTTTTGAGCGGCTCCTGGGAGACCAGTATTGGATTCCGATGCACCAGCGCAGGTTTACTGTATCCCTTGGACCTTCACATTAACGATGAAACACAGAAATTGCATCGGAATTGAATATAAAAGGCACAATGCCGACTTAAGTACAAGAAGAGTGAATCTTCTAAGAGTCTGTGCTTTGAGCGGCTCCTGGGAGACCAGTATTGGATTCCGATGCACCAGTGCAGGTTTACTGTATCCCTTGGACCTTCACATTGACGATGAAACACATAAATCGCATCGGAATTGAATATAAAAGGCACATTGCCGACTTAAGTACAAGAATAGTGAATCTTCTAAGAGTTTGTGGTTTGAGCGGCTCCTGGGAGACCAGTAATAGATTCCGATGCACCAGTGCTCGTTTACTCTATCCCTTGGACCTTCACATTGACGATGAAACACAGAAATCGTATCGGAATTGAAAATTACAAGCACAATACCAACTTAAGTAGAAGAAGAGTGATTCTTGTAAGAGTTTGTACATTGAGCGGCTCCTGGGAGACCAGTATTTAATTCCGGTGCACCTGTGCAGGTGTACTGTATCCCTTGGACCTTCACATTGACGATGAAACACAGAAATCGCATCGGAATTGAATATAAAAGTCACAATGCCTACTTAAGTACATGAAGAATGAATCTTCTAAGAGTTTGTGCTTTGAGCGGGTCCTGGGAGACAATTATTAGATTCCGATGCACCAGTGAAGGTTTACTGTATCCCTTGGACCTTCACATTGATGATGAAACACACAAATCGCATCGGAATTGAATATAAAAGACACAATGCCGACTCAAGTATAAGAAGAGTGATTCTTCTATGAAATTGTGCTTTGAGCGGGTCCTGGGAGACCAGTATTAGATTCCGATGCACCAGTGCAGGTTATCTGTATCCCTTGGACCTTCACATTGACGATGAAACACAGAAATCGCATCGGAATTGAATATAAAAGGCACAATGCCGCCTTTAGTACAAGAAGAGTGAATCTTCTAAGAATTTGTGCTTTGAGCGGCTCCTGGGAAACCAGTATTAGATTCCGATGCACCAGTGCAGGTTTACTGTATCCCTTGGACCTTCACATTGACGATTAAACACACAAATCGCATCGGAATTGAATATAAAAGGCACAATGCCGACTTAAGTACAAGAAGAGTGAATCTTCTAAGAGTTTGTGATTTGAGCGGCTCCTGGGAGACCAGTATTAGATTCCGATGCACCAGTGCAGGTTTACTGTATCCCTTGGACCTTCACATTGACGATGAAACACAGAAATCGCATCGGAATTGAATATAAAAGACACAATGCTGACTCAAGTATAAGAAGAGTGATTGTTCTATGAATTTGTTCTTTGAGCGGCTCCTGGGAGACCAGTATTAGATTCCGATGCACCAGTGCAGGTTAACTGTATCCCTTGGACCTTCACATTGACGATGAAAGACCGAAATCGAATCGGAATTGAATGTAAAATGCTCAATAACTACTTAAGTACAGGAAGAATGAATCATCTAAGAGTTTGTGCTGTGAGCGGCTCCTGGGAGACCAGTATTAGATTCCGAAGCACCAGTGCAGGTTTACTGTATCCCTTGGACCTTCACATTGACGATGAAACACAGAAATTGCATCGGAATTGAATATAAAGGGCACAATGCCGACTTAAGTACAAGAAGAGTGAATCATCTAAGTGTTTGTGCTTTGAGCGGCTTCTGGGAGCCCAGTATTAGATTCCGATGCACCAGTGCAGGTTTACTGTATCCCTTGGACCTTCACATTGACGATGAAACACAGAAATCGCATCGGAATTGAATATAAAAGGCACAATGCCGCCTTTAGTACAAGAAGAGTGAATCTTCTAAGAATTTGTGCTTTGAGCGGCTCCTGGGAAACCAGTATTAGATTCCGATGCACCAGTGCAGGTTTACTGTATCCCTTGGACCTTCACATTGACGATTAAACACACAAATCGCATCGGAATTGAATATAAAAGGCACAATGCCGACTTAAGTACAAGAAGAGTGAATCTTCTAAGAGTTTGTGATTTGAGCGGCTCCTGGGAGACCAGTATTAGATTCCGATGCACCAGTGCAGGTTTACTGTATCCCTTGGACCTTCACATTGACGATGAAACACAGAAATCGCATCGGAATTGAATATAAAAGACACAATGCTGACTCAAGTATAAGAAGAGTGATTGTTCTATGAATTTGTTCTTTGAGCGGCTCCTGGGAGACCAGTATTAGATTCCGATGCACCAGTGCAGGTTAACTGTATCCCTTGGACCTTCACATTGACGATGAAAGACCGAAATCGAATCGGAATTGAATGTAAAATGCTCAATAACTACTTAAGTACAGGAAGAATGAATCATCTAAGAGTTTGTGCTGTGAGCGGCTCCTGGGAGACCAGTATTAGATTCCGAAGCACCAGTGCAGGTTTACTGTATCCCTTGGACCTTCACATTGACGATGAAACACAGAAATTGCATCGGAATTGAATATAAAGGGCACAATGCCGACTTAAGTACAAGAAGAGTGAATCATCTAAGTGTTTGTGCTTTGAGCGGCTTCTGGGAGCCCAGTATTAGATTCCGATGCACCAGTGCAGGTTTACTGTATCCCTTGGACCTTCACATTGACGATGAAACACAAAAATCGAATCGGAATTGAATATAAAAGGCACAATGCCGACTTAAGTACAAGAAGAGTGAATCTTCTAAGAGTTTGTGGTTTGAGCAGCTCCTGGGAGACCAGTATTAGATTCCGATGCACCAGTGCAGGTTTACTGTATCCCTTGGACCTTCACATTGACGATGAAAGACAGAAATCGCATCGGAATTGAATATAAAAGGCACAATTCCGACTTAAGTACAAGAAGAGTGATTCTTCTAAGAGTTTGTGCTTTGAGCGGCTCCTGGGAGACCAGTATTGGATTCCGATGCACCAGCGCAGGTTTACTGTATCCCTTGGACCTTCACATTAACGATGAAACACAGAAATTGCATCGGAATTGAATATAAAAGGCACAATGCCGACTTAAGTACAAGAAGAGTGAATCTTCTAAGAGTTTGTGCTTTGAGCGGCTCCTGGGAGACCAGTATTGGATTCCGATGCACCAGTGCAGGTTTACTGTATCCCTTGGACCTTCAGATTGACGATGAAACACATAAATCGCATCGGAATTGAATATAAAAGGCACATTGCCGACTTAAGTACAAGAATAGTGAATCTTCTAAGAGTTTGTGGTTTGAGCGGCTCCTGGGAGACCAGTAATAGATTCCGATGCACCAGTGCTCGTTTACTCTATCCCTTGGACCTTCACATTGACGATGAAACACAGAAATCGTATCGGAATTGAAAATTACAAGCACAATACCAACTTAAGTAGAAGAAGAGTGATTCTTGTAAGAGTTTGTACATTGAGCGGCTCCTGGGAGACCAGTATTTAATTCCGGTGCACCTGTGCAGGTGTACTGTATCCCTTGGACCTTCACATTGACGATGAAACACAGAAATCGCATCGGAATTGAATATAAAAGTCACAATGCCTACTTAAGTACATGAAGAATGAATCTTCTAAGAGTTTGTGCTTTGAGCGGGTCCTGGGAGACAATTATTAGATTCCGATGCACCAGTGAAGGTTTACTGTATCCCTTGGACCTTCACATTGATGATGAAACACACAAATCGCATCGGAATTGAATATAAAAGACACAATGCCGACTCAAGTATAAGAAGAGTGATTCTTCTATGAAATTGTGCTTTGAGCGGGTCCTGGGAGACCAGTATTAGATTCCGATGCACCAGTGCAGGTTATCTGTATCCCTTGGACCTTCACATTGACGATGAAACACAGAAATCGCATCGGAATTGAATATAAAAGGCACAATGCCGCCTTTAGTACAAGAAGAGTGAATCTTCTAAGAATTTGTGCTTTGAGCGGCTCCTGGGAAACCAGTATTAGATTCCGATGCACCAGTGCAGGTTTACTGTATCCCTTGGACCTTCACATTGACGATTAAACACACAAATCGCATCGGAATTGAATATAAAAGGCACAATGCCGACTTAAGTACAAGAAGAGTGAATCTTCTAAGAGTTTGTGATTTGAGCGGCTCCTGGGAGACCAGTATTAGATTCCGATGCACCAGTGCAGGTTTACTGTATCCCTTGGACCTTCACATTGACGATGAAACACAGAAATCGCATCGGAATTGAATATAAAAGACACAATGCTGACTCAAGTATAAGAAGAGTGATTGTTCTATGAATTTGTTCTTTGAGCGGCTCCTGGGAGACCAGTATTAGATTCCGATGCACCAGTGCAGGTTAACTGTATCCCTTGGACCTTCACATTGACGATGAAAGACCGAAATCGAATCGGAATTGAATGTAAAATGCTCAATAACTACTTAAGTACAGGAAGAATGAATCATCTAAGAGTTTGTGCTGTGAGCGGCTCCTGGGAGACCAGTATTGGATTCCAATGCACCAGTGCAGGTTTACTGTATCCCTTGGACCTTCACATTGACGATGAAACACAGAAATCGCATCGGAATTGAATATAAAAGGAACAATGCCGACTTAAGTACAAGAAGAGTGAATCTTCTAAGAGTTTGTGCTTTGAGCGGCTCCTGGGAGGCCAGTATTGGATTCCGATGCACCAGTGCAGGTTTACTGTATCCCTTGGACCTTCACATTGACGATGAAACACAGAAATCGCATCGAAATTGAATATAAAAGGCACAATGCCGACTTAAGTACAAGAAGAGTGAATCTTCTAAGAGTTTGTGGTTTGAGCGGCTCCTGGGAGACCAGTATTAGATTCCGATGCACCAGTGCAAGTTTACTGTATACCTTGGACCTTCACATTGACGATGAAACACAGAAATCGTATCGGAATTGAATATAAAAAGCACAATACCAACTTAAGTACAAGAAGAGTGAATCTTCTAAGAGTTTGTGCTTTGAGCGGCTCCTGGGAGACCAGTATTGGATTCCGGTGCACCAGTGCAGGTGTACTGTATCCCTTGGACCTTCACATTGACGATGAAACACAGATATCGCATCGGAATTGAATATAAAAGGCACAATGCCGACTTAAGTACAAGAAGAGTGAATCTTCTAAGAGTTTGTGCTTAGAGCGGCTCCTGGGAGACAAGTATTAGATTCCGATGCAACAGTGCAGGTTTACTGTATCCCTTGTACCTTCACATTGACGATGAAACACAGAAATCGCATCGGAATTGAATATAAAAGGCACAATACCGACTTAAGTACAATAAGAGTGAATCTTCTAAGAGTTTGTGCTTTGAGCGGCTCCTGGGAGACCAGTATTAGATTCCGATGCACCAGTGCAGGTTTACTGTATCCCTTGGACCTTCACATTGACGATGAAACACACAAATCGCATCGGAATTGAATATAAAAGGCACAATGCCGACTTAAGTACATGAAGACTGAACTTGTAAGAGTTTGAGCTTTGAGCGGCTCCTGGGAGACCAGTATTAGATTCCGATGCACCAGTGCACGTTTACTGTATCCCTTGGACCTTCACATTGACGATGAAACACAGAAATCGTATCGGAATTGAATATAAAAAGCACAATACCAACTTAAGTACAAGAAGAGTGAATCTTCTAAGTGTTTGTTCTTTGAGCGGCTCCTGGGAGACCAGTATTGGATTCCGGTGCACCAGTGCAGGTGTACTGTATCCCTTGGACCTTCACACTGACGATGAAACACAGAAATCGCATCGGAATTGAATATAAAAGTCACAATGCCTACTTAAGTACATGAAGAGTGAATCTTCTAAGAGTTTGTGCTTTGAGCGGGTCCTGGGAGACAATTATTAGATTCCCATGCACCAGTGCCGGCTTACTTTATCCCTTGGACCTTCACATTGACGATGAAACACAGAAATCGCATCGGAATTGAATATAAAAGACACAATGCTGACTCAAGTATAAGAAGAGTGATTGTTCTATGAATTTGTTCTTTGAGCGGCTCCTGGGAGACCAGTATTAGATTCCGATGCACCAGTGCAGGTTAACTGTATCCCTTGGACCTTCACATTGACGATGAAAGACCGAAATCGAATCGGAATTGAATATAAAATGCTCAATAACGACTTAAGTACAGGAAGAATGAATAATCTAAGAGTTTGTGCTGTGAGCGGCTCCTGGGAGACCAGTATTGGATTCCAATGCACCAGTGCAGGTTTACTGTATCCCTTGGACTTTCACATTGACGATGAAACACAGAAATCGCAACGGAATTGAATATAAAAGGAACAATGCCGACTTAAGTACAAGAAGAGTGAATCTTCTAAGAGTTTGTGCTTTGAGCGGCTCCTGGGAGGCCAGTATTGGATTCCGATGCACCAGTGCAGGTTTACTGTATCCCTTGGACCTTCACATTGACGATGAAACACAGAAATCGCATCGAAATTGAATATAAAAGGCACAATGCCGACTTAAGTACAAGAAGACTGAATCTTCTAAGAGTTTGTGCTTTGAGCGGCTCCTGGGAGACCAGTATTGGATTCCGGTGCACCAGTGCAGGTGCACTGTATCCCTTGGACCTTCACATTGACGATGAAACACAGATATCGCATCGGAATTGAATATAAAAGGCACAATGCCGACTTAAGTACAAGAAGAGTGAATCATCTAAGAGTTTGTGCTTTGAGCGGCTCCTGGGGTACCAGTATTGGATTCCGATGCACCAGTGCAGGTTTACTGTATCCCTTGGACCTTCACATTAACGATGAAACACAGAAATCGCATCGGAATTGAATATAAAAAGCACAATGCCGACTTAAGTACAAGAAGAGTGAATCTTCAAAGAGTTTGTGCTTTGAGCTGCTCCTGGGAGACCAGTATTGGATTCCGATGCACCAGTGCAGGTTTATTGTATCTCATGGACCTTCACATTGACGATGAAACACAGAAATCGCATCGGAATTGAATATAAAAGGCACAATGCCGACTTAAGTACAAGAAGAGTGAATCTTCTAAGAGTTTGTGGTTTGAGCGGCTCCTGGGAGACCAGTATTAGATTCCGATGCACCAGTGCACGATTACTGTATCCCTTGGACCTTCACATTGACGATGAAACACAGAAATCGTATCGGAATTGAATATAAAAAGCACAATAACAACTTAAGTACAAGAAGAGTGAATCTTCTAAGTGTTTGTGCTTTGAGCGGCTCCTGGGAGACCAGTATTGGATTCCGGTGCTCCAGTGCAGGTGTACTGTATCCCTTGGACCTTCACACTGACGATGAAACACAGAAATCGCATCGGAATTGAATATAAAATTCACAATGCCTACATAAGTACATGAAGAGTGAATCTTCTAAGAGTTTGTGCTTTGAGCGGGTCCTGGGAGACAATTATTAGATTCCGATGCACCAGTGCAGGTTTACTGTATCCCTTGGACCTTCACATTGACAATGAAACACAGACATCGCATCGGAATTGAATATAAAAGACACAATGCCGACTCAAGTATAAGAAGAGTGATTCTTCTATGAATTTGTGCTTTGAGCGGCTTCTGGGAGACCAGTATTAGATTCCGATGCACCAGTGCAGGTTAACTGTATCCCTTGGACCTTCACATTGACGATGAAAGACAGAAATCGAATCGGAATTGAATATAAAATGCACAATGCCGACTTAAGTACATGAAGACTGAACTTGTAAGAGTTTGAGCTTTGAGCGGCTCCTGGGAGACCAGTATTAGATTCCGATGCACCAGTGCAGGTTTACTGTATCCCTTGGACCTTCACATTGACGATGAAACACAGAAATCGCATCGGAAATGAATATAAATGGCACAATGCCGACTTAAGTACAAGAAGAGTGAATCTTCTAAGAGTTTGTGGTTTGAGCGGCTCGTGGGAGACCAGTATTAGATTCCGATGCACCAGTGTACGTTTACTGTATCCCTTGGACCTCCACATTGACGATGAAACACAGAAATCGTATCGGAATTGAATATAAAAAGCACAATACCAACTTAAGTACAAGAAGAGTGAAACTTCTAAGTGTTTGTGCTTTGAGCGGCTCCTGGGAGACCAGTATTGGATTCCGGTGCACCAGTGCAGGTTTACTGTCTCCCTTGGACCTTCACATTGACGATGAAACACACAAATCGCATCGGAATTGAATATAAAAGGCACAATGCCGACTTAAGTACAGGAAGAATGAATCTTCTAAGAGTTTGTGCTGTGAGCGGCTCCTGGGATACCAGTATTGGATTCCGATGCACCAGTGCAGGTTTACTGTATCCCTTGGACCTTCACATTGACGATGAAACACAGAAATCGCATCGGAATTGAATATAAAAGGAACAATGCCGACTTAAGTACAAGAAGAGTGAATCTTCTAAGAGTTTGTGCTTTGAGCGGCTCCTGGGAGGCCAGTATTGGATTCCGATGCACCAGTGCAGGTTTACTGTATCCCTTGGACCTTCACATTGACGATGAAACACAGAAATCGCATCGAAATTGAATATAAAAGCCACAATGCCGACTTAAGTACAAGAAGAGTGAATCTTCTAAGAGTTTGTGGTTTGAGCGGCTCCTGGGAGACCAGTATTATATTCCGATGCACCAGTGCAAGTTTACTGTATCCCTTGGACCTTCACATTGACGATGAAACACAGAAATCGTATCGGAATTGAATATAAAAAGCACAATACCAACTTAAGTACAAGAAGAGTGAATCTTCTAAGAGTTTGTGCTTTGAGCGGCTCCTGGGAGACCAGTATTGGATTCCGGTGCACCAGTGCAGGTTAACTGTATCCCTTGGACCTTCACATTGACGATGAAACACAGAAATCGCATCGGAATTGAATATAAAAGTCACAATGCCTACTTAAGTACATGAATAGTGAATCTTCTAAGAGTTTGTGCTTTGAGGGGTCCTGGGAGACAATTATTAGATTCCGATGCACCAGTGCAGGTTTACTGTATCCCTTGGACCTTCAGATTGACGATGAAACACAGAAATCGCATCGGAATTGAATATAAAAGACACAATGCCGACTCAAGTATAAGAAGAGTGATTCTTCTATGAATTTGTGCTTTGAGCGGCTCCTGGGAAACCAGTATTAGATTCCGATGCACCAGTGCAGGTTAACTGTATCCCTTGGACATTCACATTGACGATGAAACACAGAAATCGCATCGAAAATGAATAAAAAAGGCACAATGCCGCCTTAAGTACAAGAAGAGTGAATCTTCTGAGAGTTTGTGCTTTTGAGCGGCTCCTGGGAGACCAGTTTAGATTCCGATGCACCAGTTCAGGTTTACTGTATCCCTTGGACCTTCACATTGACGATGAAACACACAAATCGCATCGGAATTGAATATAAAAGGCACAATGCCGACTTAAGTACATGAAGACTGAACTTAAAAGAGTTTGAGCTTTGAGCGGCTCCTGGGAGACCAGTATTAGATTCCGATGCACCAGTGCAGGTTTTCTGTATCCCTTGGACCTTCACATTGACGATGAAACACAGAAATCGCATCGGAATTGAATATAAAAGGCACAATGCCGGCATAAGTACAAGAAGAGTGAATCTTCTGAGAGTTTGTGCTTTTGAGCGGCTCCTGGGAGACCAGTATTAGATTCCGATGCACCAGTGCAGGTTTACTGTATCCCTTGGACCTTCACATTGACGATGAAACACAGAAATTGCATCGGAATTGAATATAAAGGGCACAATGCCGACTTAAGTGCAAGAAGAGTGAATCTTCTAAGAGTTTGTGCTTTGAGCGGCTTCTGGGAGACCAGTATTAGATTCCGATGCACCAGTGCAGGTTTACTGTATCCCTTGGACGTTCTCATTGACGATGAAACACAGAAATCGCATCGGAATTGATATAAATGGCACAATGCCGACTTAAGTACAAGAAGAGTGAATCTTCTAAGAGTTTGTGGTTTGAGCGGCTCCTGGGAGACCAGTATTAGATTCCGATGCACCAGTGCAGGTTTACTGTCTCCCTTGGACCCTCACATTGACGATGAAACACACAAATCGCATCGGAATTGAATATAAAAGGCACAATGCCGACTTAAGTACAAGAAGACTGAATCTTCTAAGAGTTTGTGCTTTGAGCGGCTTCTGTGAGACCAGTATTAGATTCCGATGCACCAGTGCAGGTTTACTGTATCCCTTGGACCTTCACATTGACGATGAAACACAGAAATCGAATCGGAATTGAATATAAAAGGCACAATGCCGACTTAAGTACAAGAAGAGTGAATCTTCTAAGAGTTTGTGCTTTGAGCGGCTCCTGGGAGACCAGTATTAGATTCCGATGCACCATTGCAGGTTTTTTGTATCCCTTGGACCTTCACATTGACGATAAAACACAGAAATCGCATTGGAATTGAATATAAAAGGCACAATGCCGACTTAAGTACAAGAAGAGTGAATCTTCTAAGAGTTTGTGCTTTTAAGCGGCTCCTGGGAGACCAGTATTAGATTCCGATGCACCAGTGCAGGTTTACTGTATCCTTTGGACCTTCACATTGACGATGAAACACAGAAATTGCATCGGAATTGAATATAAAAGGCACAATGCCGACTTAAGTACAAGAAGAGTGAATCTTCTAAGAGTTTGTGCTTTGAGCGGCTCCTGGGTGACCAGTATTGGATTCCGATGCACCACTGCAGGTTTACTGTATCCCTTGGACCTTCACATTGACGATGAAACACAGAAATCGCATCGGAATTGAATATAAAAGGAACAATGTCGACTTAACTACAAGAAGAGTGAATCTTCTAAGAGTTTGTGCTTTGAGCGGCTCCTGGGAGACCAGTATTGGATTCCGATGCACCAGTGCAGGTTTACTGTATCCCTTGGACCTTCACATTGACGATGAAACACAGAAATCGCATCGAAATTGAATATAAAAGGCACAATGCCGACTTAAGTACAAGAAGAGTGAATCTTCTAAGAGTTTGTGGTTTGAGCGGCTCCTAGGAGACCAGTATTAGTTTCCGATGCACCAGTGCAAGTTTACTGTATCCCTTGGACTTTCACATTGACGATGAAACACAGAAATCGTATCGGAATTGAATATAAAAAGCACAATACCAACTTAAGTACAAGAAGAGTGAATCTTCTAAGAGTTTGTGCTTTGAGCGGCTCCTGGGAGACCAGTATTGGATTCCGGTGCACCAGTGCAGGTTAACTGTATCCCTTGGACCTTCACATTGACGATGAAACACAGAAGTCGCATCGGAATTGAATATAAAAGTCACAATGCCTACTTAAGTACATGAATAGTGAATCTTCTAAGAGTTTGTGCTTTGAGGGGTCCTGGGAGACAATTATTAGATTCCGATGCACCAGTGCAGGTTTACTGTATCCCTTGGACCTTCAGATTGACGATGAAACACAGAAATCGCATCGGAATTGAATATAAAAGACAATGTGCCGACTCAAGTATAAGAAGAGTGATTCTTCTATGAATTTGTGCTTTGAGCGGCTCCTGGGAAACCAGTATTAGATTCCGATGCACCAGTGCAGGTTAACTGTATCCGTTGGACATTCACATTGACGATGAAACACAGAAATCGCATCGGAATTGAATATAAAAGGCACAATGGCGGCATAAGTACAAGAAGAGTGAATCTTCTGAGATTTTGTGCTTTTGAGCGGCTCCTGGGAGACCAGTATTAGATTCCGATGCACCAGTGCAGGTTTACTGTATCCCTTGGACCTTCACATTGACGATGAAACACAGAAATTGCATCGGAATTGAATATAAAGGGCACAATGCCGACTTAAGTACAAGAAGAGTGAATCTTCTAAGAGTTTGTGGTTTGAGCTGCTCCTGGGAGACCAGTATTAGATTCCAATGCACCAGTGCAGGTTTACTGTATCCCTTGGACCTTCACATTGACGATGAAACACAGAAATCGCATCGGAATTGAATATAAAAGGCACAATGCCGACTTAAGTACAAGAAGACTGAATCTTCTAAGAGTTTGTGCTTTGAGCGGCTCCTGGGAGACCAGTATTAGATTCCGATGCACCAGTGCCGGTTCACTGTATCCCTTAGACCTTCACTTTGACGATGAAACACAGAAGCCGCATCGGAATTGAATATAAAAGGCACAATGCCGACATAAGTACAAGAAGAGTGAATCTTCTGAGAGTTTGTGCTTTTAAGCGGCTCCTGGGAGACCAGTATTAGATTCCGATGCACCAGTGCAGGTTTACTGTATCCCTTGGACCTTCACATTGACGATGAAACACAGAAATTGCATCGGAACTGAATATAAAGGGCACAATGCCGACTTAAGAACAAGAAGAGTGAATCTGCGAAGAGTTTGTGCTTTGAGCGGCTTCTGGGAGACCTTATTAGATTCCGATGCACCAGTGCAGATTTACTGTCTCCCTTGGACCTTCACATTGACGATGAAACACAGAAATCGCATCGGAATTGAATATAAAAGGCACAATGCCGACTTAAGTACAAGAAGAGTGAATCTTCTAAGAGTTTGTGGTTTGAGCGGCTCCTGGGAGACCGGTATTATATTCCGATGCACCAGTGCAGGTTTACTGTATCCCTTGGACCTTCACATTGACGATGAAAGACAGATGTCGCATCGGAATTGAATATAAAAGGCACAATTCCGACTTAAGTACAAGAAGAGTGAATCTTCTAAGAGTTTGTGCTTTGAGCGGCTCCTGGGTGACCAGTATTGGATTCCGATGCACCACTGCAGGTTTACTGTATCCCTTGGACCTTCACATTGACGATGAAACACAGAAATCGCATCGGAATTGAATATAAAAGGAACAATGTCGACTTAACTACAAGAAGAGTGAATCTTCTAAGAGTTTGTGCTTTGAGCGGCTCCTGGGAGACCAGTATTGGATTCCGATGCACCAGTGCAGGTTTACTGTATCCCTTGGACCTTCACATTGACGATGAAACACAGAAATCGCATCGAAATTGAATATAAAAGGCACAATGCCGACTTAAGTACAAGAAGAGTGAATCTTCTAAGAGTTTGTGGTTTGAGCGGCTCCTAGGAGACCAGTATTAGTTTCCGATGCACCAGTGCAAGTTTACTGTATCCCTTGGACTTTCACATTGACGATGAAACACAGAAATCGTATCGGAATTGAATATAAAAAGCACAATACCAACTTAAGTACAAGAAGAGTGAATCTTCTAAGAGTTTGTGCTTTGAGCGGCTCCTGGGAGACCAGTATTGGATTCCGGTGCACCAGTGCAGGTTAACTGTATCCCTTGGACCTTCACATTGACGATGAAACACAGAAGTCGCATCGGAATTGAATATAAAAGTCACAATGCCTACTTAAGTACATGAATAGTGAATCTTCTAAGAGTTTGTGCTTTGAGGGGTCCTGGGAGACAATTATTAGATTCCGATGCACCAGTGCAGGTTTACTGTATCCCTTGGACCTTCAGATTGACGATGAAACACAGAAATCGCATCGGAATTGAATATAAAAGACAATGTGCCGACTCAAGTATAAGAAGAGTGATTCTTCTATGAATTTGTGCTTTGAGCGGCTCCTGGGAAACCAGTATTAGATTCCGATGCACCAGTGCAGGTTAACTGTATCCGTTGGACATTCACATTGACGATGAAACACAGAAATCGCATCGGAATTGAATATAAAAGGCACAATGGCGGCATAAGTACAAGAAGAGTGAATCTTCTGAGATTTTGTGCTTTTGAGCGGCTCCTGGGAGACCAGTATTAGATTCCGATGCACCAGTGCAGGTTTACTGTATCCCTTGGACCTTCACATTGACGATGAAACACAGAAATTGCATCGGAATTGAATATAAAGGGCACAATGCCGACTTAAGTACAAGAAGAGTGAATCTTCTAAGAGTTTGTGGTTTGAGCTGCTCCTGGGAGACCAGTATTAGATTCCAATGCACCAGTGCAGGTTTACTGTATCCCTTGGACCTTCACATTGACGATGAAACACAGAAATCGCATCGGAATTGAATATAAAAGGCACAATGCCGACTTAAGTACAAGAAGACTGAATCTTCTAAGAGTTTGTGCTTTGAGCGGCTCCTGGGAGACCAGTATTAGATTCCGATGCACCAGTGCCGGTTCACTGTATCCCTTAGACCTTCACTTTGACGATGAAACACAGAAGCCGCATCGGAATTGAATATAAAAGGCACAATGCCGACATAAGTACAAGAAGAGTGAATCTTCTGAGAGTTTGTGCTTTTAAGCGGCTCCTGCGAGACCAGTATTAGATTCCGATGCACCAGTGCAGGTTTACTGTATCCCTTGGACCTTCACATTGACGATGAAACACAGAAATTGCATCGGAACTGAATATAAAGGGCACAATGCCGACTTAAGAACAAGAAGAGTGAATCTGCGAAGAGTTTGTGCTTTGAGCGGCTTCTGGGAGACCTTATTAGATTCCGATGCACCAGTGCAGATTTACTGTCTCCCTTGGACCTTCACATTGACGATGAAACACAGAAATCGCATCGGAATTGAATATAAAAGGCACAATGCCGACTTAAGTACAAGAAGAGTGAATCTTCTAAGAGTTTGTGGTTTGAGCGGCTCCTGGGAGACCGGTATTATATTCCGATGCACCAGTGCAGGTTTACTGTATCCCTTGGACCTTCACATTGACGATGAAAGACAGATGTCGCATCGGAATTGAATATAAAAGGCACAATTCCGACTTAAGTACAAGAAGAGTGAATCTTCTAAGAGTTTGTGCTTTGAGCGGCTCCTGGGAGACCAGTATTGGATTCCGATGCACCAGTGCAGGTTTACTGTATCCCTTGGACCTTCACATTGACGATGAAACACAGAAATCGCATCGGAATTGAATATAAAAGGCACAATGCCGACTTAAGTACAAGAAGAGTGAATCTTCTAAGAGTTTGTGCTTTGAGCGGCTCCTGGGAGAACAGTATTGGATTCCGATGCACCAGTGCAGGTTTACTGTATCCCTTGGACCTTCACATTGACGATGAAACACAGAAATCACATCGGAATTGAATATAAAAGGCACAATGCCGACTTAAGTACAAGAAGAGTGAATCTTCTAAGAGTTTGTCGTTTGAGCGGCTCCTGGGAGACCAGTATTAGATTCCGATGCACCAGTGCAGGTTTACTGTATCCCTTGGACCTTCACATTGACGATGAAACACAGAAATCGCATCGGAATTGAATATAAGAGGCACAATGCCGACTTAAGTACAAGAAGAGTGAATCTTCTAAGAGTTTGTGCTTTGAGCGGCTCCTGGGAGACCAGTATTGGATTCCGATGCACCAGTGCAGGTTTACTGTATCCCTTGGACCTTCACATTGACGATGACTCACAGAAATCGCATCGGAATTGAATATAAAAGGCATATAAAATAAATAAAAATATAAAATATAGGTTATTAATTATTCATTATGTATGATGGTGATTGGTTGTAATTGATATTTGCTTATCTGGAACGTGGACGTTTAATTATTCGGTATCAGACGCTTGACAATGGCTATTTGGAAAAGGCAATGTTACTCGTAGTTGACCGTGAAATAAAACTGAAATAATCGGACTTCGTAATTAAATCGTTTCCAAAGACTGCTGCGGTAGGTACGGACTCATGATCTAATCTCAATATTACAATGATTTGCCAGCCATGCCAATACGTCGTACAGAGGTGATTGTCTACTAAACATAAAAAATTACACAGTTACTTAAATCAGATATATTCAATGAAATAGCCTACAGTTCATAATCCTACTTACTTTTATAAATATAAATTCATTACAGAATCGAGTGCCTAGTGTGGTTGCAACTCGCAGTATTCTTCTATAACATGAAAATATGGCGGTGTGCCAGACAATAAAATAAAATACGTGCTTCTCGCACCACTTCTACCTGAGCTCTCTCTTCTCTTAATCAGACATAAGAGTAGCGTAATTATTCTTTTGTCTTTATCAGCGACACAGCGCTGCAGTTGTGTGCCATAGGCTTTATCTATTAGTCACTGATTATTTATTTAATTAATATTTCGCGTTTCCGCGGTAACTCACGCTCGGCATGCAAATGTGCCTTTATATTGCCCCCTGAATTGCGAGGCGAAAGGACACACCTGCAGGCGAGCAATTCACCTAAAGGCACAAGAATATCTAAGTTATCTACAACTATTCACATAACTTACATTACACACTTTATACACATTATATACAAAATTTGAATGACGCGGTTGCGCCGTAAAAGTTCTTATGTTGGCAGATAGAGTGCGCGCATGTGCAGAAGCGTCTGTGTGACTCCGGCAGTGCCGTTATATCATACAGTTAGATCACGCGGCACAGTATTGCAGTTCATATTGTTCGTGTGCGCGCGTATCTTAGTCGTTGCACAAAGAAAATATTCAACCAAGATTACATATGAAGACTACATTCTATGACAGGTAACTTAGTTTTAAATTTACAATATTTGTTATATCACACTACAACTCAGATTGTTGAATGTTCTTAGTTACATAGTATTGTTTTGAAATACTTCAAAGAAAAATGTCCGTATGTTTCAGGTGCGTCGACCTATACACATCGTGTCGTTATTACAGTTCATATTCATCTGCTGCACAATAATTTTTTCACAGGTTAGTGTCGTCGTGATAAAGTTTTTTTTTTTTTTTTTTTTTTGATCACAGTAACATCGCTGTATAACAACGTGATTAATACATAAGCGTGTCCATTTCCATTTTCATTATAGTCGTTGTGATGCAGTTCGTTGTGACAAAAAAGCGTTGGTTATTACAGATCTGACGTGACCCGTTAGTAATTGGTCCACATGCAGTTCGTTTTTTTACATTCCGTGGAAGCTTGGTTGCAGAACCTCGGACGGCACATAGCTGGCGTCGATCCTTGGACAGTCCAGGTAAGAGTGTCCGTCACATTTCGAGAACATTTCATTCCCTGAAGTTCCAACCAAAATTCTTCCACCCGTCGTGTTGTTTTCAAATGGTTCAAATGGCTCTGAGCACTATGGGACTCAACTGCTGTGGTCATAAGTCCCCTAGAACTTAGAACTACTTAAACCTAACTAACCTAAGGACAGCACACAACACCCAGCCATCACGAGGCAGAGAAAATCCCTGACCCCGCCGGGAATCGAAACCGGGAACCCGGGCGTGGGAAGCGAGAACGCTACCGCACGACCACGAGATGCGGGCTGTTGTTTTCTGGACAGGCACTTTGTGTCCGTTTAATCCAGTTAACATCTTGAAGTTAGGTACTGTAGTATTGTCACTAGACGATGCACGAATTATGCACTTCACATTTTCAGTTTTTTTTTTTTTTTTTTTTTTTTTAATTATAGCTCACCTAAATGTTCGTAGTTATTAATCAAAGAAATGGTTCATCGCGTTTACATAGGCACGATGCATAATGAATGTCATTAACAGTTTCTTTCACATAGGTTTCTGCGTAGTTGCAGAGTTAGTAATGTTCATTAATGTCCGTGAACAATGGTTCACTATGCAATGTCTTTTTGGCACTCGTTTTGTTCAAATTTTTTACATAGTAACCGTTACATTATACATCATTGAAAGAGAAAAAAAATATAAGTAATCATACATACACACGTCACATATCCTCTTAGCATAAACATAATACAGTTGCGCATAAACATGTTTACATCATTATTACATAGCTATGGGTTATTACATTGTGTCACATTTGATTACATGAATTGCAGATATTTACGTCCTCTTTATCAGTTTTGCTGGGATTTTATCGATGTTTATTTTGTGATGTCATCTGAAATTAAGATAGGTTAGACACAACATTCATTACATCAGTAGGCAAGACCAGGCATTTTCACTACTCAATAAATATTCAAAATAGTAAGAGAGAGAATGTTTGATTCCTCGCGTTTTGTGCGTGTGTGTATAGTGTCTGTGTGGCCTTGACTACTGATAGATGCTTTTCGTGTTGAGAGATGTGCGTCTAATCTATTTCTCAAAGTAAAAGATCGCTTCACAGATGACGTCTGTCGGTTCGTCAGGTGTCATACCAAGTCAGTGATACCTAAAGTCACAAATGTTCCGTGAAAAATTAATATATCATTCACTGCTACGTAAACATAAATTTTATTTTAATATTCCGTCTTCCAGGTGGTGGCGCGCGCTGAAAGAAGAGTTCTTCTGCCTTCAACTGCGTCACTGGAACCGCTGAAATGAAAATTTCTATACTACTTACTATCTGTGTTGTAGCAACAGAGTTTTTTGGAGTTGCTTAGCAATGTTTTGATGGATATGACTTTGACATTATTCCGCATGAAATGCTCTAAGATCTCGGTGTGCATATAGCCCAATAATTTTGTTAGTTCTACGATGTTGTAACAAATACGCACCAGGATGCGGTATGTTAACAATTATATAAGGTCCTTCATATAGCGGACGCCACTTAGCGTTGCGTCGTTTGAGTGCTACAGATTTATGATGAGTACGAAGTAGTACAAGCATTCCTACCTCGAATTTTTGTTTTCTTTTTATTATGTTTCTGTGATGTTTGTTTCGTATCTGTGCTTGATGTGTCAGCGTAGTCAAAACTTCTTTTATTTTCTGTTCAGGTGTGATTTCCTTGTCTGACAACCTAGGTAATGGTTCTATCCACTGATCGTTCTGTTTGCAATTGAACATGATCTCGTTAGGTGTGTAATTTGTATCGTAAATATTTAAGTTATTGTGTACGTCTTCGAAAAGACTTAGGTAGGACACCCAATTAGTATGTCTTGATGAAATATAGGTCCTCATGAATCGGTTTAATTCTCGGAAAAGTCTCTCAGTCGCGTTACATTGTGGACTAAACTTTGAAATTAATATACTTTTAATGTTATTGTCCTTCAAGAAATTTCTCCATTTGTACCCAGAGTAGTATGCTGCATTATCTGACAGAATTGCTTTTGGTTTTCCCACGTGCGTCAGGTAATCACTTGAGAATCTTCGTATTATAGCACTTGCAGTGGCGGATTTTAAAGCATAAAGTTTTACATGTTTAGAAAATATATCGTAAAAAGCCAAGAAATATTTGACGCCTCCAGAGCTTGCTGGATGCGGTCCACTGATGTCAGTACACGGAATTTCCAGGGGTTTACTGGGTAAAATAGAATGTAAATCTGTCTTTGTGGATAAATTCTGAGGTTTTGATTTTTGACATATGACACATGTTTTCAGTTCCCTGTAAATTTTTCTTCTCATATTGCTAAAATAACAGTATGTGCTGAGCTTTGCTAAACACTTCTTCGTCCCATAATGACCCCAAACTAAGTGTGTGTGTGCCAAATTAGATTACGTTCAGACTCTTTGGGAATGCATACACTCCAGTTAGTAGCATTTGGATGTCGGCGATAAAATAACACATCATTGTGTAACTTGTAATACTTAGTCAAAGGATGATTGTGTTTTTCTACCAGTAATGTTATTACCTTATACCAGTGAGGATCAGATTTTTGTAATTTAGCCATGTTTCTGCACATATCAATATAATATTGGTGATACTGCTTGTCTTGCATTAAGAGAATCCTGTAGTCATTTATATTTTCTAAGTCACTGTTGGTTTCATTCATACCTTGTGGAAGTCTAGACAAAGCGTCGGCAATGGTGTTGTCCCTACCTTTTATGTACTTAATTTCAAAAGAGTAGTTCTGAAGTGTAACTGCCCATCGTGATAGTCTAGGATGTACAAGTTTACAAGTTAACAAAAATGTCAGGGTCTGGTGGTCGGTATAAATTACTGTATGTTTTCCAAATAAATAATAATTGAATTTCTTGAATGCCCATACTATGGAAAGTGTTTCTAACTCAGTAGTGGAGTATGTACGCTCACATTCAGATAGAGTTCGACTCGTAAACCCAATAATTCTTATCTGTTCCTTTTCTTTATTCTTTACAACTTGAAATAAGCAACATCCCAAACCAGTACGTGAAGCGTCACAAGTCATACAAAAATCTAAATTGAAATCTGGATGGCTCAATAAGTTTGCATTCACTAAAGCATGTTTAATTGTATTAAAGTCATTCTGGCACTGTTCCAACCAGATCCAAACTTGATTCTTTCTGAGTAGATTTAGCAGATGTTTACTGTTCAAAAGTGGTTGTGGCAAAAAACGTCTGAAAAATGAACATAGCCCAAGGAATGATTTTAACTGCTTTTTAGTTCGAGGACTAGGAAAGTTTCTGATAGCATCTAATTTACTGGGATCAGGACGTATGCCCTGTGAATTAATGATATGTCCTAAATATTTTATCTCACTGCAACCAAACTTTGATTTTCTAAGATTGGCTGTGACTCCAGCTTGTGCAAATTTTTCTAAAATTCTTTGAAGTGTGTCAACGTGTTCATTCCAAGACTGTGTGGCTATCAGTATATCATCAACATAGTGTGTGACTGTCTCAACTAAATCATCGCCAAGCACGGTATCCAGGGCTGTAATGAATACCCCAGAACTGACATTCAGTCCGAAAGGTAGAACACAAAACTGATAGGTTCGCCCCCCGAACATAAATGCAGTATATTTCCGAGAATCAGGAGTGATACCCACCTGCCAAAATGAATTAGCGAGATCTATTGTGGAAAAATACTTTGCATCTAGAAATTTCTGTAATTGCTCTTCTAAATTTTCGGGTTTTGTGTGAACTGGTAAAATTATTTCATTAATTGCTCGTGCGTCTAACACTAACCTGATGCTTCCATTTGATTTTTTGACAACAAGTAGAGGACTACAGTAAGGTGAGGTGGATGGTTCAATGACCTTCCAGTCTAACATTTGTTTTAATTCTTCCCACACAGCAGGTCGTTGAGATAATGGTACGTTATATGTCTCGTGGTAGAAGATCTTGTGAGGCTTAACTTCAATCTTGTACACATACGTGTTGATAACACCTATTCGTTTGGCAAAAACTTGTAAATATTTGGATAACACTTCCTGTAGTTTTATACGTTCATGTGCACTGAGAGCTGTACCTTCATTTATCTTATGATCAAGCAATGTTTTCAAGTCCATTAGCTCTGTGTCAGATGAGTGTGTGTGCGTGTCTTGCATGTCATTGTCAAGTACTAACTGAACCTTGTACCCTGTACAGTGTTTGTCATGCTTTAGAGTTCTCCTGTCCAAATCAATAATAATTACACTGCCTCTATCATTTAAAATACATTTACCTTTGGAGAAGTCTATAATGCAGTCCTTCTCGCTCATAATATCTATTCCTAATATGCAATTTGTCACAAGGTTTTGTACAACCAGGAATGGCCATTGTACGGTTCCATTACCTATTTTAATGTTTACAAAAACTTGCTTCGTAACCCTACATGACTTATTACCTAGTGCAGTAGTTATTTTACAGTTTTGGGCAGGAAACTCAGGCACAGGTTCCAATTCACACATCTTTTTATAGAAATTAAAAGACAAAACGCTCACAGCTGCACCTGTATCTAGAATAATAGTAGTTGGAATCCCACCTACTACACCAGTAGTAGATGCTAAAACAATTTCATTTGTGTTTGAACGACATTGTGTACTGTCTTGTAAAAGTTCATCTGATATATTGTTATTGTGGTTGTATCTTATAAATAAAACAGGTAATTTTTGTTTAGAATTATTCGGCATATCATTATTCTGATGTTCAACTGTGGTGTCAAATAACTGATTAACATTGAAGTCGCCCCCCCAAGAATTCCTCAGCCACGACCTGGGGCATAGAAGTGACTGTTTCTAGTTTGTTGGATTAGCATTTGTACTAGGTACTGACACAGATTGAGGTTGTGTATCAGGTGTCATTTCTATTATATTCACATTCGGATATTGCCTATTGTGATCTCCAAACTTTTGCGGTTGTTGTTGCTGTTGCGCATTATAACTTACCTGTCGGTCATAAGGTATGCTCCAATTTTGTCCTGGTGGCTGCTGTGGTAAAGCAGTGTTTGAATGAAAGTACTGATCGTTACGAGTCCAGCCTTGACGCTGTCTTGGCTCGTAGTTATTATTATTTCTATTTCTGTTTGTGTTTTTGTTGTTGCCTATGTATCCGTTGTTACCGTTGTAGTTGTTACCGCGGTGCCTTTTGTATGGATTGCCGCATGAAGTGTTATTACTGTTGTAACTATTGTTTGTATTGGAATACGCGTGTTGATTTTGATTTCCGTATTGAGACTGCATGTGAGTTTGCTGTTTTTGCTGTACCGCGTATCCAACTGTGGGCGCGCCAGAATTGAGTTGGCAAGCCTGCATGTTTTGCATTCCACTAGTGTAAACATTGTGGCTGCTGTTTTGCCGCGCGAAGCGCTGATCTTCAAGTAACATGTCAACCGAATCTAAAGCTGTTAAAAAATAATCTGAATCATCATCCGGGATATGTAGGAGTTTTTCTTTAATGTTGAAAGGCAATTTGGCCTTCAACGCACGGAGTATATCGCGTGTTGCGACTGGTTTGTCTAAAAAGGGTCCCATGTTCAAGTATTTTTCAAAATATCTGCGTAAGTTGCCATTTTTACTGTTAAAAGTTTCAGGTTCTAGAATTTGTCTTCTGAGTCGCTCCTGGACGGATTGCGACCAGAATTTGTTCAGAAAAGCACGCTCAAACTCACTGTACGTGGTACATACGTCAGCTTGACTGTATGCCCAGACAGCTGCATCGCCTTGGATGTAACCGACAATATATGAAATCTTTTTCCGGTCACTCCAAGTGCGTGGAAATGCGTTACTAAAAGATTTAAGAAAAATCACCGGATGAATGGTTCGTTTTTCTGGGATAAAAATCTGAAATTGCCTGTGTTTCATTAAGCTTTCTTCTTCCTTCGCATTGCGATATGGATTTATTCCACTGTAATTACTGCTATGTTCAGCTGGCGAGTAATTACGATAATGTTGCTGTGGTTTACCATGATAATAGCTTGTGTTTGTGTTTGCACATCGTGGTATGTGTTGTAGTTGTGGTGTGTTTTGTTCTTGTGTGTTTGTCGTGTGCGGTATGTGTGTGTCATACTCGAATGTATATTGGTTCCTGAACTGTACATTTTGACTGATATTTTCGTTACATTCAGACTGTGGTCGATCGGTGAATTGTCTGATGGGTGCAGTGACGGATTGTACTGCATCACTGATCAGCTGTTTGTTATTAGTAATGTATTCCGCTACGGAGTCGTGCACAATTGTTGGTAAATTTTCACGTAGGCATCTATCAAAATGTTTGTCTTTGTTCACTACCCAATCATGAAATTCTTTATTAATGTTTTGTAAATGAGCTGTGGCATCAGATTGTAAGATGTCAGTCAGGTGTTGTTCAACATTGTCAAATTTATTCTGTACGTCAGTAATTCGTTTTTCAAGGTTGTCGTGTACTGAAGGATATATTTGAATTTGTTCAGTAAGAACTTCACACGTGACATTAAGATTTTTTGCTTGTGTCTGTAAAAGTGCTACGTCAGTTGTAGTCTTTTCTTGTGTCGTATTAAGCTGGGAAAATTTAGTACTGAGTTCAGTCATCTGTTTGGTCAGTGTGGCGTCTATAAGATCCACACGTTTACATAAAGTGTCATTACTTGTCTTGAGTGCTATGAGGTCAGATTTAATTTCGTCATTTTGTGTCTTTAACTGTGTCTTTAAGGTTGCCATGTTTTCCGCGTTCTGTTTCATTAGCATTTGTAACATGTCGGCAATGTTTACCGTTTGCAAGGTCTGTGCCCCCGCCGCATCATTAGACGTGACGTCATGCATTAACATGGGCTCTGACTGAGACTTTGAAATTTTTGTGGTGGACGGCCTATTGTCAAAATTTCCGTCAACACTTGCGTCAATGTTTGATAAATCGTCACTACCGGTTGCTGTCGTAAAGTCATTTTCTAACATTTGTCTCTCGTCCGAGTCGGATTGTGTCTGAATAGTACGTCTTTGCTGTTCCATTTTTGCGTATTGATTTCTAGTTATTACCATGCCACACGTGATTTATGTTTCAAGAAAATATTTGACACTGATTATAAAATGAAATGCAGTTGAGCATGAATCGCTCGTAGCAACAATGGCTGTCCGTTAATTTAAAAATATAAACTGAATTTGAGATTATTGGTAATGGCTGCTGGCCATGTTACATCATATCGTACAGAAGTCGGCCATATTGTACACTCGTGTATTGGTGTTGTTGGATACGTTATTGTTTAGGGAAAAGTACTAAGAATGAAATTTGTTACTGAAAACTGTTATGCGCGAAAGAAACACTACAGAATTTACTGAAAAGCTAATACACTGAATTATACGTCAGGTCAAGCCTGCTAAAGCAAAGATGCTGCGTCTTACCTTATTTTGCTGGAAGCTTCATTGCGTCTTCCGGCAAAACTTTAGAATTGGAAAATATCTTCAGATATTCATTATCTCTCATACATTCACGTCCAGGTCCAGATAGTTGATTTTTGACATGAAACAAAAAGAACAATGTAACAAATGAAAAAATAACAAGTCCGACACGCAGTCGCCAATATAAAATAAATAAATAAATAAAATATAGGATAAATTATTAATTATTCATTATGTATGATGGTGATTGGTTGTAATTGATATTTGCTTATCTGGAACGTGGACGTTTAATTATTCGGTATCAGACGCTTGACAATGGCTATTTGGAAAAGGCAATGTTACTCGTAGTTGACCGTGAAATAAAACTGAAATAATCGGACTTCGTAATTAAATCGTTTCCAAAGACTGCTGCGGTAGGTACGGACTCATGATCTAATCTCAATATTACAATGATTTGCCAGCCATGCCAATACGTCGTACAGAGGTGATTGTCTACTAAACATAAAAAATTACACAGTTAGTTAAATCAGATATATTCAATGAAATAGCCTACAGTTCATAATCCTACTTACTTTTATAAATATAAATTCATTACAGAATCGAGTGCCTAGTGTGGTTGCAACTCGCAGTATTCTTCTATAACATGAAAATATGGCGGTGTGCCAGACAATAAAATAAAATACGTGCTTCTCGCACCACTTCTACCTGAGCTCTCTCTTCTCTTAATCAGACATAAGAGTAACGTAATTATTCTTTTGCCTTTATCAGCGACACAGCGCTGCAGTTGTGTGCCATAGGCTTTATTTATTAGTCACTGATTATTTATTTAATTAATATTTCGCGTTTCCGCAGTAACTCACGCTCGGCATGCAAATGTGCCTTTATAGGCACAATGCCGACTTAAGTACAAGAAGAGTGAATCTTCTAAGAGTTTGTGGTTTGAGCGGCTCCTGGGAGACCAGTATTAGATTCCGATGCACCAGTGCAGGTTTACTGTATCCCTTGGACCTTCACATTGACGATGAAACACAGAAATCGCATCGGAATTGAATATAAAAGTCACAATGCCTACTTAAGTACAAGAAGAGTGAATCTTCTAAGAGATTGTGCTTTGAGCGGGTCCTGGGAGACAATTATTAGATTCCGATGCACCAGTGCAGGTTTACTGTATCCCTTGGACCTTCACATTGACGATGAAACACAGAAATCGCATCGGAATTGAATATAAAAGACACAATGCCGACTCAAGTATAAGAAGAGTGATTCTTCTACGAAAATTGTGCTTTGAGCGGCTCCTGGGAGACCAGTATTAGATTCCGATGCACCAGTGCAGGTTAACTGTATCCCTTGGAACTTCACATTGACGATGAAACACAGAAATCGCATCGGAATTGAATATAAAAGGCACAATGCCTACATAAGTACAAGATGAGTGAATCTTCTGAGAGTTTGTGCTTTTGAGCGGCTCCTGGGAGACCAGTATTAGATTCCGATGCACCAGTGCAGGTTTACTGTATCCCTTGGACCTTCACATTGACGATGAAACACAGAAATTGCATCGGAATTGAATATAAAGGGCACAATGCCGACTTAAGTACAAGAAGAGTGAATCTTCTAAGAGTTTGTGCTTTGAGCGGCTTCTGGGAGACCAGTATTAGATTCCGATGCACCAGTGCAGGTTTACTGTATCCCTTGGACCTTCACATTGACGATGAAACACAGAAATCGCATCGGAATTGAATATAAAAGGCACAATGCCGACTTAAGTACAAGAAGAGTGAATCTTCTAAGAGTTTGTGCTTTGAGCGGCTCCTGGGAGACCAGTATTAGATTCCGATGCACCAGTGCAGGTTTATTGTATCCCTTGGACCTTCACATTGACGATGAAACACAGAAATCGCATCGGAATTGAATATAAAAGGCACAATGTCGACTTAAGTACAAGAAGAGTGAATCTTCTAAGCGTTTGTGCTTTGAGCGGCTCCTGGGAGACTAGTATTGGATTCCGATGCACCAGTGCATGTTTACTGTATCCCTTGGACCTTCACATTGACGATGAAACACGGAAATCGCATCGGAATTGAATATAAAAGGCACAATGCCAACTTAAGTACAAGAAGAGTGAATCTTCTAAGAGTTTGTGCTTTGAGCGGCTCCTGGGAGACCAGTATTAGATTCAGATGCACCAGTGCATGTTTACTGTATCCCTTGGACCTTCACATTGACGATGAAACACAGAAATCGCATCGGAAATGAATATAAAAAGCACAATACCAACTTCAGTACAAGAAGAGTGAATCTTCTAAGAGTTTGTGCTTTGAGCGGCTCCTGGGAGACCAGTATTGGATTCCGATGCACCAGTACAGGTCTACTGTATCCCTTAGACCATAACATTGACGATGAATCACAGAAATCGCATCGGAATTGAATATAAAAGGCACAATGCCGACTTAAGTACAAAAAGGTTGAATCTTCTAAGAGTTTGTGCTTTGAGCGGCTCCTGGGAGACCAGTATTAGATTCCGATGCACCAGTGCACCTTTACTGTATACCTTGGACCTTCACATTGACGATGAAACAAAGAAATCGCGTCGGAATTGAATATAAAAGGCACAATGCCGACATAAGTACAAGAAGAGTGAATCTTCTAAGAGTTTGTGCTTTGAGCGGCTCCTGGGAGACCAGTATTGGATTCCGATGCACCAGTGCAGGTTTACTGTATCCCTTGGACCTTCACATTGACGATGAAACACAGAAATCGCATCGGAAATGAATATAAAATGCACAATGCCGACATAAGTACATGAAGAGTGAATCCTCTAAGAGTTTGTGGTTATAGCGGCTCCTGGGAGACCAGTATTAGAATCCGATGCACCAGTGCAGTTTAACTGTATCCCTTCGACCTTCACATTGACGATGAAACACAGAAATCGCATCGGAATTGAATATAAAAGGCACAATACCGACTTAAGTAGAAGAAGGGTGAATCTTCTAAGAGTTTGTGCTTTGAGCGGCTCCTGGGAGACAAGTATTAGATTCCGATGCACCAGTGCAGGTTTACTGTATCCCTTGGACCTTTACATTGACGATGAAACACAGAAATCGCATCGGAATTGAAAATAAAAGGCACAAGACCGACTTAAGTACAAGAAGAGTGAATCTTCTAAGAGTTTGTGCTTTGAGCGGCTCCTGGGAGACTAGTATTGGATTCCGATGCACCAGTGCAGGTTTACTGTATCCCTTGGACCTTCACATTGACGTTGAAACACAGAAATCGCATCGGAATTGAATATAAGACGCACAATGCCGACTTAAGTACAAGAAGACTGACTCTTCTAAGAGTTTGTGCTTTGAGCGGCTCCTGGGAGACCAGTATGGGATTTCGATGCACCAGAGCAGGTTTACTGTATCCCTTGGAACTTCACATTGACGATGAAACACAGAAATCTCATCGGAATTGAATATAAAAGGCACAATGCCGACTAAAGTACAAGAAGAGTGAATCTTCTAAGAGTTTGTGCTTTTAGCGGCTCCTGGGAGACCAGTATTAGATTCCGATGCACCAGTGCATGTATACTGTATCCCTTGGACCTTCACATTGACGATGAAACACAGAAATCGCATCAGAATTGAATATAAATGGCTCAATGCCGACTTAAGTAAGAGAAGAGTGAATCTTCTAAGGGTTTGTGCTTTTAGCGGCTCCTGGGAGTCCAGTATTACATTCCGATGCACCAGTGCATTTTTACTGTATCCCTTGGACCTTCACATTGACGATGAAACACAGAAATCCCATCGGAATTGAATATAAAAGGCACAATGCCGACTTAAGTACAAGAAGAGTGAATCTTCTCAGAGCTTGTGCTTTGAGCGGCTCCTGGGAGACCAGTATTAGATTCCGATGCACCATTGCAGGTTTACTGTATCCCTTGGACCTTCACATTGACGATAAAACACAGAAATCGCATCGGAATTGAATATAAAAGGCACAATGCCGACATAAGTACAAGAAGAGTGAATCTTCTAAGCGTTTGTGCTTTAAGCGGCTCCTGGGAGACCAGTATTAGATTCCGATGCACCAGTGCAGGTTTACTGTATCCTTTGGACCTTCACATTGACGATGAAACACAGAAATCGCATCGAAATTGAATATAAAAGGCACAATGCGACTTAAGTACATGCAGAGTGAATCTTCTAAGAGTTTGTGCTTTGAGCGGCTCCTGGGAGACCGGTATTGGATTCCGATGCACCAGTGCAGGTTTACTGTATCCCTTGGACCTTCACATTGACGATGAAACACAGAAATCGCATCGGAATGGAATATAAAAGTCACAATGCCGACTTAAGTACAAGAAAAGTGAATCTTCCAAGAGTTTCTGCTTTGAGCGGCTCCTGGGAGACCAGTATTGGATTCCGATGAACCAGTGCAGGTTTACTGTATCCCTTGGACCTTCACATTGACGATGAAACACAGAAATCGCATCGGAAATGAATATAAAATGCACAATGCCGACATAAGTACATGAAGAGTGAATCCTCTAAGAGTTTGTGGTTATAGCGGCTCCTGGGAGACCAGTATTAGAATCCGATGCACCAGTGCAGTTTAACTGTATCCCTTCGACCTTCACATTGACGATGAAACACAGAAATCGCATCGGAATTGAATATAAAAGGCACAATACCGACTTAAGTAGAAGAAGGGTGAATCTTCTAAGAGTTTGTGCTTTGGGCGGCTCCTGGGAGACAAGTATTAGATTCCGATGCACCAGTGCAGGTTTACTGTATCCCTTGGACCTTTACATTGACGATGAAACACAGAAATCGCATCGGAATTGAAAATAAAAGGCACAAGACCGACTTAAGTACAAGAAGAGTGAATCTTCTAAGAGTTTGTGCTTTGAGCGGCTCCTGGGAGACTAGTATTGGATTCCGATGCACCAGTGCAGGTTTATTGTATCCCTTGGACCTTCACATTGACGTTGAAACACAGAAATCGCATCGGAATTGAATATAAGACGCACAATGCCGACTTAAGTACAAGAAGACTGACTCTTCTAAGAGTTTGTGCTTTGAGCGGCTCCTGGGAGACCAGTATGGGATTTCGATGCACCAGTGCAGGTTTACTGTATCCCTTGGAACTTCACATTGACGATGAAACACAGAAATCTCATCGGAATTGAATATAAAAGGCACAATGCCGACTAAAGTACAAGAAGAGTGAATCTTCTAAGAGTTTGTGCTTTTAGCGGCTCCTGGGAGACCAGTATTAGATTCCGATGCACCAGTGCATGTATACTGTATCCCTTGGACCTTCACATTGACGATGAAACACAGAAATCGCATCAGAATTGAATATAAATGGCTCAATGCCGACTTAAGTAAGAGAAGAGTGAATCTTCTAAGGGTTTGTGCTTTGAGCGGCTCCTGGGAGTCCAGTATTACATTCCGATGCACCAGTGCATTTTTACTGTATCCCTTGGACCTTCACATTGACGATGAAACACAGAAATCCCATCGGAATTGAATATAAAAGGCACAATGCCGACTTAAGTACAAGAAGAGTGAATCTTCTCAGAGCTTGTGCTTTGAGCGGCTCCTGGGAGACCAGTATTAGATTCCGATGCACCATTGCAGGTTTACTGTATCCCTTGGACCTTCACATTGACGATAAAACACAGAAATCGCATCGGAATTGAATATAAAAGGCACAATGCCGACTTAAGTACAAGAAGAGTGAATCTTCTAAGCGTTTGTGCTTTAAGCGGCTCCTGGGAGACCAGTATTAGATTCCGATGCACCAATGCAGGTTTACTGTATCCTTTGGACCTTCACATTGACGATGAAACACAGTAATCGCATCGGAATTGAATATAAAAGGCACAATGCGACTTAAGTACATGCAGAGTGAATCTTCTAAGAGTTTGTGCTTTGAGCGGCTCCTGGGAGACCGGTATTGGATTCCGATGCACCAGTGCAGGTTTACTGTATCCCTTGGACCTTCACATTGACGATGAAACACAGAAATCGCATCGGAATTGAATATAAAAGTCACAATGCCGACTTAAGTACAAGAAAAGTGAATCTTCCAAGAGTTTCTGCTTTGAGCGGCTCCTGGGAGACCAGTATTGGATTCCGATGAACCAGTGCAGGTTTACTGTATCCCTTGGACCTTCACATTGACGATGAAACACAGAAATCGCATCGGAATTGAATATAAAAGACACAATGCCGACTCAAGTATAAGAAGAGTGATTCTTCTATGAATTTGTGCTTTGAGCGGCTCCTGGGAGACCAGTATTAGATTCCGATGCACCAGTGCAGGTTAACTGTATCCCTTGGACCTTCACATTGACGATGAAAGACAGAAATCGAATCGGAATTGAATATAAAATGCACAATAACGACTTAAGTACAGGAAGAATGAATCTTCTAAGAGTTTGTGCTGTGAGCGGCTCCTGGGAGACCAGTATTGGATTCCGATGCACCAGTGCAGGTTTACTGTATCCCTTGGACCTTCACATTGACGATGAAACACAGAAATCGCATCGAAATTGAATATAAAAGGCACAATGCCGACTTAAGTACAAGAAGAGTGAATCTTCTAAGAGTTGGTGTTTTGAGCGGCTCCTGGGAGACCAGTATTAGATTCCGATGCACCAGTGCAAGTTTACTGTATCCCTTGGACCTTCACATTGACGATGAAACACAGAAATCGTATCGGAATTGAATATAAAAAGCACAATACCAACTTAAGTACAAGAAGAGTGAATCTTCTAAGAGTTTGTGCTTTGAGCGGCTCCTGGGAGACCAGTATTAGATTCCGGTGCACCAGTGCAGGTGTACTGTATCGCTTGGACCTTCAAATTGACGATGAAACACAGATATCGCATCGGAATTGAATATAAAAGGCACAATGCCGACTTAAGTACAAGAAGAGTGAATCTTCTAAGAGTTTGTGCTTTGAGCGGCTCCTGGGAGACCAGTATTGGATTCCGATGCACCAGGGCAGGTTTACTGTATCCCTTGGACCTTCACATTGACGATGAAACACAGAAATCGCATCGGAATTGAATATAAAAGTCACAATGCCGACTAAAGTACAAGAAAAGTGAATCCTCTAAGAGTTTCTGCTTTGAGCGGCTCCTGGGAGACCAGTATTGGATTCCGATGCACCAGTGCAGGTTTACTGTATCCCTTGGACCTTCACATTGACGATGAAACACAGAAATCGCATCGGAATTGAATATAAAAGGCACAATGCCGACTTAAGTACAAGAAGAGTGAATCTTCTAAGAGTTTGTGGTTTGAGCGGCTCCTGGGAGACCAGTTTTAGATTCCGACGCACCAGTGAAGGTTTACTGTATCCCTTGGACCTTCACATTGACGATGAAACACAGAAATCGCATCGGAATTGAATATAAAAGGCACAATGCCGACTTAAGTACAACAAGAGTAAATCTTCTAAGAGTTTGTGCTTTGAGCGGCTCCTGGGACACCAGCATTAGATTCCGATGCACCAGTGCAGGTTTACTGTATCCGGTGGACCTTCACATTGTTGATGAAACACAGAAATCGCATCGGAATTGAATATAAAATGCACAATGCCGATTAGGTACAAGAAGAGTGAATCTTCTAAGAGTTTGTGATTTGAGCGGCTCCTGGGAGACCAGTATTAGATTCCGATGCACCAGTGCAGGTTTACTGTATCCCTTGTCCCTTCACATTGACGATGAAACACAGAAATCGCGTCGGAATTGAATATAAAAGACACAATGCCGACTCAAGTATAAGAAGAGTGATTCTTCTATGAATTTGTGCTTTGAGCGGCTCCTGGGAGACCAGTATTAGATTCCGATGCACCACTGCAGGTTAACTGTACCCCTTGGACCTTTACATTGACGATGAAAGACAGAAATCGAATAGGAATTGAATGTAAAATGCACAATAACGACTTAAGTACAGGAAGAATGAATCTTCTAAGAGTTTGTGCTGTGAGCGGCTCCTGGGAGACCAGTATTGGATTCCGATGCACCAGTGCAGGTTTACTGTATCCCTTGGACCTTCACATTGACGACGAAACACAGAAATCGCATCGGAATTGAATATAAAAGGAACAATGCCGACTTAAGTACAAGAAGAGTGAATCTTCTAAGAGTTTGTGCTTTGAGCGGCTCCTGGGAGGCCAGTATTGGATATCGGTGCACCAGTGCAGGTTTACTGTATCCCTTGGACCTTCACATTGACGATGAAACACAGAAATCGCATCGAAATTGAATATAAAAGGCACAATGCCGACTTAAGTACAAGAAGAGTGAATCTTCTAAGAGTTTGTGGTTTGAGCGGCTCCTGGGAGACCTGTATTAGATTCCCATGCACCAGTGCAAGTTTACTGTATCCCTTGGACCTTCACATTGACGATGAAACACAGAAATCGTATCGGAATTGAATATAAAAAGCACAATACCAACTTAAGTACAAGAAGAGTGAATCTTCTAAGAGTTTGTGCTTTGAGCGGCTCCTGGGAGACCAGTATTGGATTCCGGTGCACCAGTGCAGGTGTACTGTATCCCTTGGACCTTCACATTGACGATGAAACACAGATATCGCATCGGAATTGAATATAAAAAGCACAATGCCGACTTAAGTACAAGAAGAGTGAATCTTCTAAGAGTTTGTGCTTTGAGCGGCTCCTGGGAGACAAGTATTAGATTCCGATGCAACAGTGCAGGTTTACTGTATCCCTTGGACCTTCACATTGACGATGAAACACAGAAATCGCATCGGAATTGAATATGAAAGGCACAATACCGACTTAAGTACAGGAAGAAAGAATCTTCTAAGAGTTTGTGCTTTGAGCGGCTCCTGGGAGACCAGTATTAGATTCCGATGCAGCAGTGCAGGTTTACTGTATCCCTTGGACCTTCACATTGAGGATGAAACACAGAAATCGCATCGAAATTGAATATAAAAGGCACAATGCCGCCTTAAGTACAAGAAGAGTGAATCTTCTAAGAGTTTGTGCTTTGAGCGGCTCCTGGGAGACCAGTATTAGATTCCGATGCACCAGTGCAGGTTTACTGTCTCCCTTGGACCTTCACATTGACGATGAAACACACAAATCGCATCGGAATTGAATATAAAAGGCACATTGCCGACTTAAGTACAAGAAGACTGAATCTTCTAAGAGTTTGTGCTTTGAGCGGCTCCTGGGAGACCAGTATTAGATTCCGATGCACCAGTGCAGGTTTACTGTATCCCTTGGACCTTCACATTGACGATGAAACACAGAAATTGCATCGGAATTGAATATAAAGGGCACAATGCCGACTTAAGTACAAGAAGAGAGAATCTTCGAAGAGTTTGTGCTTTGAGCGGCTTCTGGGAGACCAGTATTAGATTCCGATGCACCAGTGCAGGTTTACTGTCTCCCTTGGATCTTCACTTTGACGATGAAACACAGAAATCGCATCGGAATTGAATATAAAAGGCACAATGCCGACTTAAGTACAAGAAGAGTGAATCTTCTAAGAGTTTGTGGTTTGAGCGGCTCCTGGGAGACCAGTATTAGATTCCGATGCACCAGTGCAGGTTTACTGTATCCCTTGGACCTTCACATTGACGATGAAAGACAGATGTCGCATCGGAATTGAATATAAAAGGCACAATTCCGACTTAAGTACAAGAAGAGTGAATCTTCTAAGAGTTTGTGCTTTGAGCGGCTCCTGGGAGACCAGTATTGGATTCCGATGCACCAGTGCAGGTTTACTGTATCCCTTGGACCTTCACATTGACGATGAAACACAGAAATCGCATCGGAATTGAATATAAAAGGCACAATGCCGACTTAAGTACAAGAAGAGTGAATCTTCTAAGAGTTTCTGCTTTGAGCGGCTCCTGGGAGAACAGTATTGGATTCCGATGCACCAGTGCAGGTTTACTGTGTCCCTTGGACCTTCACATTGACGATGAAACACAGAAATCACATCGGAATTGAATATAAAAGGCACAATGCCGACTTAAGTACAAGAAGAGTGAATCTTCTAAGAGTTTGTGCTTTGAGCGGCTCCTGGGAGACCAGTATTAGATTCCGATGCACCAGTGCAGGTTTACTGTATCCCTTGGACTTTCACATTGACGATGAAACACAGAAATCGCGTCGGAATTGAATATAAAAGACACAATGCCGACTCAAGTATAAGAAGAGTGATTCTTCTATGAATTTGTGCTTTGAGCGGCTCCTGGGAGACCAGTATTAGATTCCGATGCACCACTGCAGGTTAACTGTACCCCTTGGACCTTCACATTGACGATGAAAGACAGAAATCGAATAGGAATTGAATGTAAAATGCACAATAACGACTTAAGTACAGGAAGAATGAATCTTCTAAGAGTTTGTGCTGTGAGCGGCTCCTGGGAGACCAGTATTGGATTCCGATGCACCAGTGCAGGTTTACTGTATCCCTTGGACCTTCACATTGACGACGAAACACAGAAATCGCATCGGAATTGAATATAAAAGGAACAATGCCGACTTAAGTACAAGAAGAGTGAATCTTCTAAGAGTTTGTGCTTTGAGCTGCTCCTGGGAGCCCAGTATTGGATTTCGGTGCACCAGTGCAGGTTTACTGTATCCCTTGGACCTTCACATTGACGATGAAACACAGAAATCGTATCGGAATTGAATATAAAAAGCACAATACCAACTTAAGTACAAGAAGAGTGAATCTTCTAAGAGTTTGTGCTTTGAGCGGCTCCTGGGAGACCAGTATTGGATTCCGGTGCACCAGTGCAGGTGTACTGTATCCCTTGGACCTTCACATTGACGACGAAACACAGATATCGCATCGGAATTGAATATAAAAGGAACAATGCCGACTTAAGTACAAGAAGAGTGAATCTTCTAAGAGTTTGTGCTTTGAGCTGCTCCTGGGAGACCAGTATTGGATTCCGATGCACCAGTGCAGGTTTACTGTATCCCTTGGACCTTCACATTGACGACGAAACACAGAAATCGCATCGGAATTGAATATAAAAGGAACAATGCCGACTTAAGTACAAGAAGAGTGAATCTTCTAAGAGTTTGTGCTTTGAGCTGCTCCTGGGAGCCCAGTATTGGATTTCGGTGCACCAGTGCAGGTTTACTGTATCCCTTGGACCTTCACATTGACGATGAAACACAGAAATCGTATCGGAATTGAATATAAAAAGCACAATACCAACTTAAGTACAAGAAGAGTGAATCTTCTAAGAGTTTGTGCTTTGAGCGGCTCCTGGGAGACTAGTATTGGATTCCGGTGCACCAGTGCAGGTGTACTGTATCCCTTGGACCTTCACATTGACGACGAAACACAGATATCGCATCGGAATTGAATATAAAAGGAACAATGCCGACTTAAGTACAAGAAGAGTGAATCCTCTAAGAGTTTGTCCTTTGAGCGGCTCCTGGGAGGCCAGTATTGGATTTCGGTGCACCAGTGCAGGTTTACTGTATCCCTTGGACCTTCACATTGAGGATGAAACACAGAAATCGCATCGAAATTGAATATAAAAGGCACAATGCCGCCTTAAGTACAAGAAGAGTGAATCTTGTAAGAGTTTGTGCTTTGAGCGGCTCCTGGGAGACCAGTATTAGATTCCGATGCACCAGTGCAGGTTTACTGTCTCCCTTGGACCTTCACATTGACGATGAAACACACAAATCGCATCGGAATTGAATATAAAAGGCACATTGCCGACTTAAGTACAAGAAGACTGAATCTTCTAAGAGTTTGTGCTTTGAGCGGCTCCTGGGAGACCAGTATTAGATTCCGATGCACCAGTGCAGGTTTACTGTATCCCTTGGACCTTCACATTGACGATGAAACACAGAAATTGCATCGGAATTGAATATAAAGGGCACAATGCCGACTTAAGTACAAGAAGAGAGAATCTTCGAAGAGTTTGTGCTTTGAGCGGCTTCTGGGAGACCAGTATTAGATTCCGATGCACCAGTGCAGGTTTACTGTCTCCCTTGGATCTTCACTTTGACGATGAAACACAGAAATCGCATCGGAATTGAATATAAAAGGCACAATGCCGACTTAAGTACAAGAAGAGTGAATCTTCTAAGAGTTTGTGGTTTGAGCGGCTCCTGGGAGACCAGTATTAGATTCCGATGCACCAGTGCAGGTTTACTGTATCCCTTGGACCTTCACATTGACGATGAAAGACAGATGTCGCATCGGAATTGAATATAAAAGGCACAATTCCGACTTAAGTACAAGAAGAGTGAATCTTCTAAGAGTTTGTGCTTTGAGCGGCTCCTGGGAGACCAGTATTGGATTCCGATGCACCAGTGCAGGTTTACTGTATCCCTTGGACCTTCACATTGACGATGAAACACAGAAATCGCATCGGAATTGAAAATAAAGGTTCGTCAGGTGTCATACCAAGTCAGTGATACCTAAAGTCACAAATGTTCCGTGAAAAATTAATATATCATTCACTGCTACGTAAACATAAATTTTATTTTAATATTCCGTCTTCCAGGTGGTGGCGCGCGCTGAAAGAAGAGTTCTTCTGCCTTCAACTGCGTCACTGGAACCGCTGAAATGAAAATTTCTATACTACTTACTATCTGTGTTGTAGCAACAGAGTTTTTTGGAGTTGCTTAGCAATGTTTTGATGGATATGACTTTGACATTATTCCGCATGAAATGCTCTAAGATCTCGGTGTGCATATAGCCCAATAATTTTGTTAGTTCTACGATGTTGTAACAAATACGCACCAGGATGCGGTATGTTAACAATTATATAAGGTCCTTCATATAGCGGACGCCACTTAGCGTTGCGTCGTTTGAGTGCTACAGATTTATGATGAGTACGAAGTAGTACAAGCATTCCTACCTCGAATTTTTGTTTTCTTTTTATTATGTTTCTGTGATGTTTGTTTCGTATCTGTGCTTGATGTGTCAGCGTAGTCAAAACTTCTTTTATTTTCTGTTCAGGTGTGATTTCCTTGTCTGACAACCTAGGTAATGGTTCTATCCACTGATCGTTCTGTTTGCAATTGAACATGATCTCGTTAGGTGTGTAATTTGTATCGTAAATATTTAAGTTATTGTGTACGTCTTCGAAAAGACTTAGGTAGGACACCCAATTAGTATGTCTTGATGAAATATAGGTCCTCATGAATCGGTTTAATTCTCGGAAAAGTCTCTCAGTCGCGATACATTGTGGACTAAACTTTGAAATTAATATACTTTTAATGTTATTGTCCTTCAAGAAATTTCTCCATTTGTACCCAGAGTAGTATGCTGCATTATCTGACAGAATTGCTTTTGGTTTTCCCACGTGCGTCAGGTAATCACTTGAGAATCTTCGTATTATAGCACTTGCAGTGGCGGATTTTAAAGCATAAAGTTTTACATGTTTAGAAAATATATCGTAAAAAGCCAAGAAATATTTGACGCCTCCAGAGCTTGCTGGATGCGGTCCACTGATGTCAGTACACAGAATTTCCAGGGGTTTACTGGGTAAAATAGAATGTAAATCTGTCTTTGTGGATAAATTCTGAGGTTTTGATTTTTGACATATGACACATGTTTTCAGTTCCCTGTCAATTTTTCTTCTCATATTGCTAAAATAACAGTATGTGCTGAGCTTTGCTAAACACTTCTTCGTCCCATAATGACCCCAAACTAAGTGTGTGTGTGCCAAATTAGATTACGTTCAGACTCTTTGGGAATGCATACACTCCAGTTAGTAGCATTTGGATGTCGGCGATAAAATAACACATCATTGTGTAACTTGTAATACTTAGTCAAAGGATGATTGTGTTTTTCTACCAGTAATGTTATTACCTTATACCAGTGAGGATCAGATTTTTGTAATTTAGCCATGTTTCTGCACATATCAATATAATATTGGTGATACTGCTTGTCTTGCATTAAGAGAATCCTGTAGTCATTTATATTTTCTAAGTCACTGTTGGTTTCATTCATACCTTGTGGAAGTCTAGACAAAGCGTCGGCAATGGTGTTGTCCCTACCTTTTATGTACTTAATTTCAAAAGAGTAGTTCTGAAGTGTAACTGCCCATCGTGATAGTCTAGGATGTACAAGTTTACAAGTTAACAAAAATGTCAGGGTCTGGTGGTCGGTATAAATTACTGTATGTTTTCCAAATAAATAATAATTGAATTTCTTGAATGCCCATACTATGGAAAGTGTTTCTAACTCAGTAGTGGAGTATGTACGCTCACATTCAGATAGAGTACGACTCGTAAACCCAATAATTCTTATCTGTTCCTTTTCTTTATTCTTTACAACTTGAAATAAGCAACATCCCAAACCAATACGTGAAGCGTCACAAGTCATACAAAAATCTAAATTGAAATCTGGATGGCTCAATAAGTTTGCATTCACTAAAGCATGTTTAATTGTATTAAAGTCATTCTGGCACTGTTCCAACCAGATCCAAACTTGATTCTTTCTGAGTAGATTTAGCAGATGTTTACTGTTCAAAAGTGGTTGTGGCAAAAAACGTCTGAAAAATGAACATAGCCCAAGGAATGATTTTAACTGCTTTTTAGTTCGAGGACTAGGAAAGTTTCTGATAGCATCTAATTTACTGGGATCAGGACGTATGCCCTGTGAATTAATGATATGTCCTAAATATTTTATCTCACTGCAACCAAACTTTGATTTTCTAAGATTGGCTGTGACTCCAGCTTGTGCAAATTTTTCTAAAATTCTTTGAAGTGTGTCAACGTGTTCATTCCAAGACTGTGTGGCTATCAGTATATCATCAACATAGTGTGTGACTGTCTCAACTAAATCATCGCCAAGCACGGTATCCAGGGCTGTAATGAATACCCCAGAACTGACATTCAGTCCGAAAGGTAGAACACAAAACTGATAGGTTCGCCCCCCGAACATAAATGCAGTATATTTCCGAGAATCAGGAGTGATACCCACCTGCCAAAATGAATTAGCGAGATCTATTGTGGAAAAATACTTTGCATCTAGAAATTTCTGTAATTGCTCTTCTAAATTTTCGGGTTTTGTGTGAACTGGTAAAATTATTTCATTAATTGCTCGTGCGTCTAACACTAACCTGATGCTTCCATTTGATTTTTTGACAACAAGTAGAGGACTACAGTAAGGTGAGGTGGATGGTTCAATGACCTTCCAGTCTAACATTTGTTTTAATTCTTCCCACACAGCAGGTCGTTGAGATAACGGTACGTTATATGTCTTGTGGTAGAAGATCTTGTGAGGCTTAACTTCAATCTTGTACGCATACGTGTTGATAACACCTATTCGTTTGGCAAAAACTTGTAAATATTTGGATAACACTTCCTGTAGTTTTATACGTTCATGTGCACTGAGAGCTGTACCTTCATTTATCTTATGATCAAGCAATGTTTTCAAGTCCATTAGCTCTGTGTCAGATGAGTGTGTGTGCGTGTCTTGCATGTCATTGTCAAGTACTAACTGAACCTTGTACCCTGTACAGTGTTTGTCATGCTTTAGAGTTCTCCTGTCCAAATCAATAATAATTACACTGCCTCTATCATTTAAAATACATTTACCTTTGGAGAAGTCTATAATGCAGTCCTTCTCGCTCATAATATCTATTCCTAATATGCAATTTGTCACAAGGTTTTGTACAACCAGGAATGGCCATTGTACGGTTCCATTACCTATTTTAATGTTTACAAAAACTTGCTTCGTAACCCTACATGACTTATTACCTAGTGCAGTAGTTATTTTACAGTTTTGGGCAGGAAACTCAGGCACAGGTTCCAATTCACACATCTTTTTATAGAAATTAAAAGACAAAACGCTCACAGCTGCACCTGTATCTAGAATAATAGTAGTTGGAATCCCACCTACTACACCAGTAGTAGATGCTAAAACAATTTCATTTGTGTTTGAACGACATTGTGTACTGTCTTGTAAAAGTTCATCTGATATATTGTTATTGTGGTTGTATCTTATAAATAAAACAGGTAATTTTTGTTTAGAATTATTCGGCATATCATTATTCTGATGTTCAACTGTGGTGTCAAATAACTGATTAACATTGAAGTCGCCCCCCAAGAATTCCTCAGCCACGACCTGGGGCATAGAAGTGACTGTTTCTAGTTTGTTGGATTAGCATTTGTACTAGGTACTGACACAGATTGAGGTTGTGTATCAGGTGTCATTTCTATTATATTCACATTCGGATATTGCCTATTGTGATCTCCAAACTTTTGCGGTTGTTGTTGCTGTTGCGCATTATAACTTACCTGTCGGTCATAAGGTATGCTCCAATTTTGTCCTGGTGGCTGCTGTGGTAAAGCAGTGTTTGAATGAAAGTACTGATCGTTACGAGTCCAGCCTTGACGCTGTCTTGGCTCGTAGTTATTATTATTTCTATTTCTGTTTGTGTTTTTGTTGTTGCCTATGTATCCGTTGTTACCGTTGTAGTTGTTACCGCGGTGCCTTTTGTATGGATTGCCGCATGAAGTGTTATTACTGTTGTAACTATTGTTTGTATTGGAATACGCGTGTTGATTTTGATTTCCGTATTGAGACTGCATGTGAGTTTGCTGTTTTTGCTGTACCGCGTATCCAACTGTGGGCGCGCCAGAATTGAGTTGGCAAGCCTGCATGTTTTGCATTCCACTAGTGTAAACATTGTGGCTGCTGTTTTGCCGCGCGAAGCGCTGATCTTCAAGTAACATGTCAACCGAATCTAAAGCTGTTAAAAAATAATCTGAATCATCATCCGGGATATGTAGGAGTTTTTCTTTAATGTTGAAAGGCAATTTGGCCTTCAACGCACGGAGTATATCGCGTGTTGCGACTGGTTTGTCTAAAAAGTGTCCCATGTTCAAGTATTTTTCAAAATATCTGCGTAAGTTGCCATTTTTACTGTTAAAAGTTTCAGGTTCTAGAATTTGTCTTCTGAGTCGCTCCTGGACGGATTGCGACCAGAATTTGTTCAGAAAAGCACGCTCAAACTCACTGTACGTGGTACATACGTCAGCTTGACTGTATGCCCAGACAGCTGCATCGCCTTGGATGTAACCGACAATATATGAAATCTTTTTCCGGTCACTCCAAGTGCGTGGAAATGCGTTACTAAAAGATTTAAGAAAAATCACCGGATGAATGGTTCGTTTTTCTGGGATAAAAATCTGAAATTGCCTGTGTTTCATTAAGCTTTCTTCTTCCTTCGCATTGCGATATGGATTTATTCCACTGTAATTACTGCTATGTTCAGCTGGCGAGTAATTACGATAATGTTGCTGTGGTTTACCATGATAATAGCTTGTGTTTGTGTTTGCACATCGTGGTATGTGTTGTAGTCGTGGTGTGTTTTGTTCTTGTGTGTTTGTCGTGTGCGGTATGTGTGTGTCATACTCGAATGTATATTGGTTCCTGAACTGTACATTTTGACTGATATTTTCGTTACATTCAGACTGTGGTCGATCGGTGAATTGTCTGATGGGTGCAGTGACGGATTGTACTGCATCACTGATCAGCTGTTTGTTATTAGTAATGTATTCCGCTACGGAGTCGTGCACAATTGTTGGTAAATTTTCACGTAGGCATCTATCAAAATGTTTGCCTTTGTTCACTACCCAATCATGAAATTCTTTATTAATGTTTTGTAAATGAGCTGTGGCATCAGATTGTAAGATGTCAGTCAGGTGTTGTTCAACATTGTCAAATTTATTCTGTACGTCAGTAATTCGTTTTTCAAGGTTGTCGTGTACTGAAGGATATATTTGAATTTGTTCAGTAAGAACTTCACACGTGACATTAAGATTTTTTGCTTGTGTCTGTAAAAGTGCTACGTCAGTTGTAGTCTTTTCTTGTGTCGTATTAAGCTGGGAAAATTTAGTACTGAGTTCAGTCATCTGTTTGGTCAGTGTGGCGTCTATAAGATCCACACGTTTACATAAAGTGTCATTACTTGTCTTGAGTGCTATGAGGTCAGATTTAATTTCGTCATTTTGTGTCTTTAACTGTGTCTTTAAGGTTGCCATGTTTTCCGCGTTCTGTTTCATTAGCATTTGTAACATGTCGGCAATGTTTACCGTTTGCAAGGTCTGTGCCCCCGCCGCGTCATTAGACGTGACGTCATGCATTAACATGGGCTCTGACTGAGACTTTGAAATTTTTGTGGTGGACGGCCTATTGTCAAAATTTCCGTCAACACTTGCGTCAATGTTTGATAAATCGTCACTACCGGATGCTGTCGTAAAGTCATTTTCTAACATTTGTCTCTCGTCCGAGTCTGATTGTGTCTGAATAGTACGTCTTTGCTGTTCCATTTTTGCGTATTGATTTCTAGTTATTACCATGCCACACGTGATTTATGTTTCAAGAAAATATTTGACACTGATTATAAAATGAAATGCAGTTGAGCATGAATCGCTCGTAGCAACAATGGCTGTCCGTTAATTTAAAAATATAAACTGATTTTGAGATTATTGGTAATGGCTGCTGGCCATGTTACATCATATCGTACAGAAGTCGGCCATATTGTACACTCGTGTATTGGTATTGTTGGATACGTTATTGTTTAGGGAAAAGTACTAAGAATGAAATTTGTTACTGAAAACTGTTATGCGCGAAAGAAACACTACAGAATTTACTGAAAAGCTAATACACTGAATTATACGTCAGGTCAAGCCTGCTAATGCAAAGATGCTGCGTCTTACCTTATTTTGCTGGAAGCTTCATTGCGTCTTCCGGCAAAACTTTAGAATTGGAAAATATCTTCAGATATTCATTATCTCTCATACATTCACGTCCAGGTCCAGAAAGTTGATTTTTGACATGAAACAAAAAGAACAATGTAACAAATGACAAAATAACAAGTCCGACACGCAGTCGCCAATATAAAATAAATAAATAAATAAAATATAGGATAAAATATTAATTATTCATTATGTATGATGGTGATTGGTTGTAATTGATATTTGCTTATCTGGAACGTGGACGTTTAATTATTCGGTATCAGACGCTTGACAATGGCTATTTGGAAAAGGCAATGTTACTCGTAGTTGACCGTGAAATAAAACTGAAATAATCGGACTTCGTAATTAAATCGTTTCCAAAGACTGCTGCGGTAGGTACGGACTCATGATCTAATCTCAATATTACAATGATTTGCCAGCCATGCCAATACGTCGTACAGAGGTGATTGTCTACTAAACATAAAAAATTACACAGTTACTTAAATCAGATATATTCAATGAAATAGCCTACAGTTCATAATCCTACTTACTTTTATAAATATAAATTCATTACAGAATCGAGTGCCTAGTGTGGTTGCAACTCGCAGTATTCTTCTATAACATGAAAATATGGCGGTGTGCCAGACAATAAAATAAAATACGTGCTTCTCGCACCACTTCTACCTGAGCTCTCTCTTCTCTTAATCAGACATAAGAGTAACGTAATTATTCTTTTGTCTTTATCAGCGACACAGCGCTGCAGTTGTGTGCAATAGGATTTATTTATTAGTCACTGATTATTTATTTAATTAATATTTCGCATTTCCGCGGTAACTCACGCTCGGCACGCAAATGTGCCTTTATAGGCACAATGCCGACTTAAGTACAAGAAGAGTGAATCTTCTAAGAGTTTGTGGTTTGAGCGGCTCTTGGGAGACCAGTATTAGATTCCGATGCACCAGTGCAGGTTTACTGTATCCCTTGGACCTTCACATTGACGATGAAACACCGAAATCGCATCGGAATTGAATATAAAAGTCACAATGCCTACTTAAGTACAAGAAGAGTGAATCTTCTAAGAGATTGCGCTTTGAGCGGGTCCTGGGAGACAATTATTAGATTCCGATGCACCAGTGCAGGTTTACTGTATCCCTTGGACCTTCACATTGACGATGAAACACAGAAATCGCATCGGAATTGAATATAAAAGACACAATGCCGACTCAAGTATAAGAAGAGTGATTCTTCTACGAAAATTGTGCTTTGAGCGGCTCCTGGGAGACCAGTATTAGATTCCGATGCACCAGTGCAGGTTAACTGTATCCCTTGGACTTTCACATTGACGATGAAACACAGAAATCGCATCGGAATTGAATATAAAAGCACAATGCCGCCTTAAGTACAAGAAGAGTAAATCTTCTAAGAGTTTGTGCTTTGAGCGGCTCCTGGGAGACCAGTATTAGATTCCGATGCACCAGTGCCGGTTTACTGTATCCCTTGGACCTTCACATTGACGATGAAACACAGAAATCGCATCGGAATTGAATATAAAACGCACAATGCCTACTTAAGTACATGAAGACGGAACTTCTAACAGTTTGAGCTTTGAGCGGCTCCTGGGAGACCAGTATAAGATTCCGATGCACCAGTGCAGGTTTACTGTATCCCTTGGACCTTCACATTGACTATGAAACACAGAAATCGCATCGCAATTGAATATAAAAGGCACAATGCCGACATAAGTACAAGATGAGTGAATCTTCTGAGAGTTTGTGCTTTGAGCGGCTCCTGGGAGACCAGTATTAGATTCCGATGCACCAGTGCAGGTTTACTGTATCCCTTGGACCTTCACATTGACGATGAAACACAGAAATTGCATCGGAATTGAATATAAAGGGCACAATGCCGACTTAAGTACAAGAAGAGTGAATCTTCAAAGAGTTTGTGCTTTGAGCGGCTTCTGGGAGACCAGTATTAGATTCCGATGCACCAGTGCAGGTTTACTGTATCCCTTGGACCTTCACATTGACGATGAAACACAGAAATCGCATCGGAATTGAATATAAAAGGCACAATGCCGACTTAAGTACAAGAAGAGTGAATCTTCTAAGAGTTTGTGCTTTGAGCGCCTCCTGGGAGACCAGTATTGGATTCCGATGCACCAGTGCAGGTTTACTGTATCCCTTGGACGTTCACATTGACGATGAAACACAGAAATCGCATCGGAATTGAATATAAAAGGCACAATGCCGACTTAAGTACAAGAAGAGTGAACCTTCTAAGCGTTTGTGCTTTGAGCGGCTCCTGGGAGACCAGTATTGCATTCCGATGCAACAGTGCAAGTTTACTGTATCCCTTGGACCTACACATTGACGATGAAACACAGAAATCGCATCGGAATTGAATATAAAAGGCACAATGCCAACTTAAGTACAAGAAGAGTGAATCTTCTAAGAGATTGCGCTTTGAGCGGGTCCTGGGAGACAATTATTAGATTCCGATGCACCAGTGCAGGTTTACTGTATCCCTTGGACCTTCACATTGACGATGAAACACAGAAATTGCATCGGAATTGAATATAAAGGGCACAATGCCGACTTAAGTACAAGAAGAGTGAATCTTCAAAGAGTTTGTGCTTTGAGCGGCTTCTGGGAGACCAGTATTAGATTCCGATGCACCAGTGCAGGTTTACCGTATCCCTTGGACTTTCACATTGACGATGAAACACAGAAATCGCATCGGAATTGAATATAAAAGGCACAATGCCGACTTAAGTACAAGAAGAGTGAATCTTCCAAGAGTTTGTGCTTTGAGCGCCTCCTGGGAGACCAGTATTGGATTCCGATGCACCAGTGCAGGTTTACTGTATCCCTTGGACGTTCACATTGACGATGAAACACAGAAATCGCATCGGAATTGAATATAAAAGGCACAATGCCGACTTAAGTACAAGAAGAGTGAATCTTCTAAGCGTTTGTGCTTTGAGCGGCTCCTGGGAGACCAGTATTGCATTCCGATGCAACAGTGCAAGTTTACTGTATCCCTTGGACCTACACATTGACGATGAAACACAGAAATCGCATCGGAATTGAATATAAAAGGCACAATGCCAACTTAAGTACAAGAAGAGTGAATCTTCTAAGAGTTTGTGCTTTGAGCGGCTCCTGGGAGACCAGTATTAGATTCAGATGCACCAGTGCAGGTTTACTGTATCCCTTGGACCTTCACATTGACGATGAAACACAGAAATCGCATCGGAATTGAATACAGAAAGCACAATACCAACTTAAGTACAAGAAGAGTGAATCTTCTAAGAGTTTGTGCTTTGAGCGGCTCCTGGGAGACCAGTATTGGATTCCGATGCACCAGTGCAGGTCTACTGTATCCCTTAGACCACAACATTGACGATAAAACACAGAAATCGCATCGGAATTGAATATAAAAGGCACAATGCCGACTTAAGTACAAAAAGAGTGAATCTTCTAAGAGTTTGTGCTTTGAGCGGCTCCTGGGAGACCAGCATTAGATTCCGATGCACCAGTGCAGGTTCACTGTATCCCTTGGACCTTCACATTGACGATGAATGACAGAAATCGCATCGGAATTGAATATAAAAGACACAATGCCGACTTAAGTACAAATAGAGTGAATCTTCTAAGAGTTTGTGCTTTGAGCGGCTCCTGGGAGACCAGTATTAGATTCCGATGCACCAGTGCACCTTTACTGTATACCTTGGACCTTCACATTGACGATGAAACAAAGAAATCGCGTCGGAATTGAATATAAAAGGCACAATGCCGACATAAGTACAAGAAGAGTGACTCTTCTAAGAGTTTGTGCTTTGAGCGGCTCCTGGGAGAACAGTATTGGATTCCGATGCACCAGTGCAGGTTTACTGTATCCCTTGGACCTTCACATTGACGATGAAACACAGAAATCGCATCGGAAATGAATATAAAATGCACAATGCCGACTTAAGTACATGAAGAGTGAATCCTCTAAGAGTTTGTGGTTATAGCGGCTCCTGGGAGACCAGTATTACATTCCGATGCACCAGTGCAGTTTAACTGTATCCCTTGGACCTTCATATTGACGATGAAACACAGAAATCGCATCGGAATTGAATATAAAAGGCACAATACAGACTTAAGTAGAAGAAGGGTGAATCTTCTAAGAGTTTGTGCTTTGAGCGGCTCCTGGGAGACAAGTATTAGATTCCGATGCACCAGTGCAGGTTTACTGTATCCCTTGGACCTTCACATTGACGATGAAACACAGAAATCGCATCGGAATTGAATATAAAAGGCACAATGCCGACTTAAGTACAAGAAGAGTGAATCTTCTAAGAGTTTGTGCTTTGAGCGGCTCCTGGGAGACCAGTATTGGATTCCGATGCACCAGGGCAGGTTTACTGTATCCCTTGGACCTTCACATTGACGATGAAACACAGAAATCGCATCGGAATTGAATATAAAAGTCACAATGGCGACTTAAGTACATGAAAAGTGAATCTTCTAAGAGTTTCTGCTTTGAGCGGCTCCTGGGAGACTAGTATTGGATTCCGATGCACCAGTGCAGGTTTACTGTATCCCTTGGACCTTCACATTGACGATGAAACACAGAAATCGCATCGGAATTGAATATAAAAGGCACAATGCCGACTTAAGTACAAGAAGAGTGAATCTTCTAAGAGTTTGGGCTTTGAGCGGCTCCTGGGAGACCAGTTTTAGATTCCGACGCACCAGTGAAGGTTTACTGTATCCCTTGGACCTTCACATTGACGATGAAACACAGAAATCGCATCGGAATTGAATATAAAAGGCCCAATGCCGACTTAAGTACAACAAGAGTAAATCTTCTAAGAGTTTGAGCTTTGAGCGACTCCTGGGACACCAGCATTAGACTCCGATGCACCAGTGCAGGTTTACTGTATCCCGTGGACCTTCACATTGTTGATGAAACACAGAAATCGCATCGGAATTGAATATAAAAGGCACAATGCCGATTAGGTACAAGAAGAGTGAATCTTCTAAGAGTTTGTGATTTGAGCGGCTCCTGGGAGACCAGTATTAGATTCCGATGCACCAGTGCAGGTTTACTGTATCCCTTGTCCCTTCACATTGACGATGAAACACAGAAATCGCATCGGAATTGAATATAAAAGGCACAATACCGACTTAAGTACAAGAAGAAAGAATCTTCTAAGAGTTTGTGCTTTGAGTGGCTCCTGGGAGACCAGTATTAGATTCCGATGCACCAGTGCAGGTTTACTGTACCCCTTGGACCTTCACATTGACGATGAAACACAGTTATCGCATCGGAATTGAATATATAAGGAACAATGGTGACTTAAGTACAAGAAGAGTTAGTCTACTAACAGTTTGTGCTTTGAGCGGGTCCTGGGAGACCAGTATTAGATTCCGATGCACCAGTGTAGGTTTACTGTATCCATTGGACCTTCACATCGACGATGAAACACAGAAATCGCATCGGAATTAAATATGAATGGCACAATGGCGACATAAGTATAAGAAGAGTGAGTCTTCTAACAGTTTGTGCTTTGAGCGGCTCCTGGGAGACCAGTATTAGATTCCGATGCACCATCTCAGGTTTACTGTATCCCTTGGACCTTCACATTGACCATGAAACACAGAAATCGTATCGGAATTGAATATAAAAAGCACTATACCAACTTAAGTACAAGAAGAGTGAATCTTCTAACAGTTTGTGGTTTGAGCGGCTCCTGGGAGATCAGTATTAGAGTCCGATGCATCAGTGCAGGTTTACTGTATCCCTTGGACCTTCACATTGGCGATGAAACACAGAAATCTCATCGAATTGAATATAAAAGGCACAATGTCGACTTAAGTACAACAAGAGTGAATCTTCTAAGAGTTTGTGCTTTGAGCGGCTCCTGGGAGACCAGTATTAGATTCCGATGCACCAGTGCAGGTTTACTGTATCCCTTGGACTTCACATTGACGATGAAACACAGAAATCGCGTCGGAAGTGAATATAAAAGGCACAATACCGACTTAAGTACAAGAAGAGTGAATCTTCTAAGAGTTTGTGCTTTTAGCGGCTCCTGGGAGACCAGTATTACATTCCGATGCACCAGTGCATGCATACTGTATCCCTTGGACCTTCACATTGACGATGAAACACAAAAATCGCATCAGAATTGAATATAAAAGGCACAATGCCGACTTAAGTACAAGAAGAGTGAATCTTCTAAGAGTTTGTGATTTGAGCGGCTCCTGGGAGACCAGTATTAGATTCCGATGCACCAGCGCATTTTTACTGTATCCCTTGGACCTTCACATTGACGATGAAACACAGAAATCGCGTCGGAATTGAATATAAAAGGCACAATGCCGACTTAAGTACAAGAAGAGTGAATCTTCTAAGAGTTTGTGCTTTGAGCGGCTCCTGGGAGACCAGTATTAGATTCCGATGCACCATTGCAGGTTTACTGTATCCCTTGGACCTTCACATTGACGATAAAACACAGAAATCGCATCGGAATTGAATATAAAAGGCACAATGCCGACTTAAGTACAAGAAGAGTGAATCTTGTAAGAGATTGTGCTTTGAGCGGCAACTGGGAGACCAGTATTAGATTCCGATGCACCAGTGCAGGTTTACTGTATCCCTTGGACTTTCACATTGACGATGAAACAAAGAAATCGCATCGCAATTGAATATAAAAGGCACAATACCGACTTAAGTACAAGAAGAGTGAGTCTTCTAACAGTTTGTGCTTTGAGCGGCTCCTGGGAGACCAGTATTAGATTCCGATGCACCAGTGCAGGTTTTCTGTATCCCTTGGACCTTCACATTGACGATGAAACATAGAAATCGCATCGGAATTGAATATACACTCCTGGAAAATGAAATAAGGACACCGTGAATCCATTGTCCCAGGAAGGGGAAACTTTATTGAAACATTCCTGCGGTCAGATACATCACATGATCACACTGACAGAACCACAGGCACATAGATACAGGCAACAGAGCATGCACAATGTCAGCATTAGTACAGTGTATATCCACCTTTCGCAGCAATGCAGGCTGCTATTCTCCCATGGAGACGATCGTAGAGATGCTGGATATAGTCCTGTGGAACGGCTTGCCATGCCATTTCCACCAGGCGCCTCAGTTGGACAAGCGTTCGTGCTGGACGTGCAGACCGCGTGAGATGACGCTTCATCCAGTCCCAAACATGCTCAATGGGGGACAGATCCGGAGATCTTGCTGGCCAGGGTAGTTGACTTACACCTTCTAGAGCACGTTGGGTGGCACGGGATACATGCGGACGTGCGTTGTCCTGTTGGAACAGCAAGTTCCCTTGCCGGTCTAGGAATGGTAGAATGATGGGTTCGATGACGGCTTGGATGTACCGTGCACTATTCGGTGTCCCCTCGACGATCACCAGTGGTGTACGGCCTGTGTAGGAGATCGCTCCCCACAACATGGTGCCGGGTGTTGGCCCTGTGGCCTCGGTCGTATGCTGTCCTGATTGTGGCGCTCACCTGCACGGCGCCAACCACGCATACGAACATCATTGGCACCAAGGCAGAAGCGACTCTCATCGCTGAAGACGACACGTCTCCATTCGTCCCTCCATTCACGCCTGTCGCGACACCACTGGAGGCGGGCTGCACGATGTTGGGGCGTGAGCGGAAGACGGCCTAACGGTGTGCGGGACCATAGCCCAGCTTCATGGAGACGGTTGCGAATGGTCCTCGCCGATACCCCAGGAGCAAGTGTCCCTAATTTGCTGGGAAGTGGCGGTGCGGTCCCCTACGGCACTGCGTAGGATCCTACGGTCTTGGCGTGCATCCGTGCGTCGCTGTGGTCCGGTCCCAGGTCGACGGGCACGTGCACCTTCCGCCGACCACTGGCGACAACATCGATGTACTGTGGAGACCTCACGCCCCACGTGTTGAGCAATTCGGCAATACGTCCACCCGGCCTCCCGCATGCCCACTATACGCCCTCGCTCAAAGTAAGTCAACTGCACATACGGTTCACGTCCACGCTGTCGCGGCATGCTACCAGTGTTAAAGACTGCGATGGAGCTCCGTATGCCACGGCAAACTGGCTGACACTTAAGGCGGCGGTGCACAAATGCTGCGCAGCTAGCGCAATTCGACGGGCAACACCGCGGTACCTGGTGTGTCCGCTATGCCGTGTGTGGGATCATTGCTTGTACAGCCCTCTCGCAGTGTCCGGAGCAAGTATGGTGGGTCTGACACACCGGTGTCAATGTGTTCATTATTCCATTTCCAGGAGTGTAAAGGCACAATGCCGACTTAAGTACAAGAAGAGTGAATCTTCTAAGAGTTTGTGCTTTGAGCGGCTCCTAGGAGACCAGTATTAGATTCCGATGCACCAGTGCAGGTTTACTGTATCCCTTGGACCTTCACACTGACGATGAAACACAGATATCGCATCGGAATTGAATATAAAAGGCACAGTGAAGACTTAAGTACAAGAAGAGTGAATCTTCTAAGAGTTTCTGCTTTGAGCGGCTCCTGGGAGACCAGTATTGGATTCCGATGCACCAGTGCACGTTTACTGTATCCCTTCGACCTTCACATTGACGATGAACACAGAAATCGCATCGGAATTGAATATAAAAGGCAAAATGACGACTCAAGTATAAGAAGAGTGAATCTTCTAAGAGTTTGTGCTTTGAGCGGCTCCTGGGAGACCCGTATTAGATTCCGATGCACCAGTGCAGGTTTACTGTATCCCTTGGACCTTTACATTGACGATGAAACACAGAAATCGCATCGGAATAGAATATAAAAGGCACAATGCCGACATAAATACAAGAAAAGTGAATCTTCTAAGAATTTGTGCTTTGAGCGGCTCCTGGGAGACCAGTATTAGATTCCGATGCACCAGTGCAGGTTTACTGTATCCCTTAAACCTTCACATTGACGATGAAAGACAGAAATCGCATCGGAATTGAATATAAAAGGCACAATGCCGACTTAAGTACAAGATAAGTGAATCTTCTAAGAGTTTGTGGTTTGAGCGGCTCCTGGGAGACCAGTATTGGATTCCGATGCACCAGTGCAGGTTTACTGTATCCCTTGGACCTTCACATTGACGATGAAACACAGAAATCGCATCGGAATTGAATATAAAAGGCACAATGCCGACTTAAGTACAAGAAGAGTGAATCTTCTAAGAGTTTGTGCTTTGAGCAGCTCCTGGGAGACCAGTATTGGATTCCGATGCACCAGTGCAGGTTTACTGTATCCCTTGGACCTATACATTGACGATGAAACACAGAAACTGCATCGGAATTCAATATAAAAGGCACAATGCCGACTTAAGTACAAGATGAGTGAATCTTCTAAGAGTTTGTGCTTTGAGCGGCTCCTGGGAGACAAGTATTAGATTCCGATGCACCAGTGCAGGTTTACTGTACCCCTTGGACCTTCACATTGACGATGAAACACAGAAATCGCATCGGAATCGAATATAAAAGTCACAATGCCGACTCAAGTATAAGAAGAGTGAATCTTCTATGAGTTTGTGCTTTGAGCGGCTCCTGGGAGACCAGTATTAGATTTCGATGCACCAGTGCAGGTTTTCTGTATCCCTTGGACCTTAACATTGACGATGAAACACAGAAATCGCATCGCAATTGAATATAAAAGGCACAATGCCGACATAAGGACAGGAAGAGTGAATCTTCTAAGAGTTTGTGCTTTGAGCGGCTCCTGGGAGACCAGTATTGGATTCCGATGCACCAGTGCAGCTTTACTGTATCCCTTGGACCTTCACATTGACGATGAAACACAGAAATCGCATCGGAATTGAATATAAAAGACACAATGCCGACTCAAGTATAAGAAGAGTGAATCTTCTATGAGTTTGTGCTTTGAGCGGCTCCTGGGAGACCAGTATTAGATTTCGATGCACCAGTGCAGGCTTACTGTTTCCCTTGGACCTTCACATTGACGATGAAACACAGAAATCGCATCGGAATTGAATATAAAAGGCACAATGCCGACTTAAGTACAAGTAGAGTGAATCTTCTAAGAGTTTGTGCTTTGAGCGGCTCCTGGGAGACCAGTATTAGATTCCGATGCACCAGTGCATTTTTACTGTATCCCTTGGACCTTCACATTGACGATGAAACACAGAAATCGCATCGGAATTGAATATAAGACGCACAATGCCGACTTAAGTACAAGAAGAGTGAATATTCTAAGAGTTTGTGTTTGAGCGGCTCCTGGAAGACCAGTATTGGATTCCGATGCAATAGTGGAGGTTTACTGTATCCCTTGGACCTTCACGACGATGAAACACAGAAATCGCATCGGAATTGAATATAAAAGGCACAATGCTGACTTAAGTACAAGAAGAGTGAGTCTTCTAACAGCTTGTGCTTTGAGCGGCTCCTGGGAGTCCAGTATTAGGTTCCGATGCACCAGTGCAGGTTTACTGTATCTCTTGGACCTTCACACTGACGATGAAGCACAGAAATAGCATCGGAATTGATTATAAAAGGCACAATGCCGACTTAAGTACAAGAAGAGTGAGTCTTCTAAGAGTTTGTGCTTTGAGCGGCTCCTGGGAGACCAGTATTAGATTCCGATACAACAGTGCTGGTTTACTGTATCCCTTGGAACCTACACATTGACGATCAAACACAGAAATCGCATCGGAATTGAATATAAAAGGTACAATGCCGACTTAAATACAAGAAGAGAGAATCTTCCAAGAGTTTGTGTTTTGAGCGGCTCCTGGGAGACTAGTATTAGATTCCGATGCACCAGTGCAGGTTTACTGTATCCCTTAAACCTTCACATTGACGATGAAAGACAGAAATCGCATCGGAATTGAATATAAAAGGCACAATGCCGACTTAAGTACAAGATAAGTGAATCCTCTAAGAGTTTGTGATTTGAGCGGCTCCTGGGAGACCAGTATTGGATTCCGATGCACCAGTGCAGGTTTACTGTATCCCTTGGACCTTCACATTGACGATGAAACACAGAAATCGCATCGGAATTGAATATAAAAGGCACAATGCCGACTTAAGTACAAGAAGAGTGAATCTTCTAAGAGTTTGTGCTTTGAGCGGCTCCTGGGAGACCAGTATTGGATTCCGATGCACCAGTGCAGGTTTACTGTATCCCTTGGACCTTTACATTGACGATGAAACACAGAAACTGCATCGGAATTCAATATAAAAGGCACAATGCCGACTTAAGTACAAGATGAGTGGATCTTCCAAGAGTTTGTGCTTTGAGCGGATCCTGGGAGACAAGTATTAGATTCCGATGCACCAGTGCAGGTTTACTGTACCCCTTGGACCTTCACATTGACGATGAAACACAGAAATCGCATCGGAATCGAATATAAAAGTCACAATGCCGACTCAAGTATAAGAAGAGTGAATCTTCTATGAGTTTGTGCTTTGAGCGGCTCCTGGGAGACCAGTATTAGATTTCGATGCACCAGTGCAGGTTTTCTGTATCCCTTGGACCTTAACATTGACGATGAAACACAGAAATCGCATCGCAATTGAATATAAAAGGCACAATGCCGACTTAAGTACAGGAAGAGTGAATCTTCTAAGAGTTTGTGCTTTGAGCGGCGCCTCGGAGACCAGTATTGGATTCCGATGCACCAGTGCAGCTTTACTGTATCCCTTGGACCTTCACATTGACGATGAAACACAGAAATCGCATCGGAATTGAATATAAAAGACACAATGCCGACTCAAGTATAAGAAGAGTGAATCTTCTATGAGTTTGTGCTTTGAGCGGCTCCTGGGAGACCAGTAGTAGATTTCGATGCACCAGTGCAGGCCTACTGTATCCCTTGGACCTTCACATTGACGATGAAACACAGAAATCGCATCGGAATTGAATATAAAAGGCACAATGCCGACTTAAGTACAAGTAGAGTGAATCTTCTAAGAGTTTGTGCTTTGAGAGGCTCCTGGGAGACCAGTATTAGATTCCGATGCACCAGTGCATTTTTACTGTATCCCTTGGACCTTCACATTGACGATGAAACACAGAAATCGCATCGGAATTGAATATAAGACGCACAATGCCGACTTAAGTACAAGAAGAGTGAATCTTCTAAGAGTTTGTGGTTTGAGCGGCTCCTGGGAGACCAGTATTAGATTCCGATGCACCAGTGCAGGTTTACTGTATCCCTTGGACCTTCACGACGATGAAACACAGAAATCGCATCGGAATTGAATATAAAAGGCACAATGCTGACTTAAGTACAAGAAGAGTGAGTCTTCTAACAGCTTGTGCTTTGAGCGGCTCCTGGGAGTCCAGTATTAGGTTCCGATGCACCAGTGCAGGTTTACTGTATTTCTTGGACCTTCACATTGACGATGAAGCACAGAAATAGCATCGGAATTGATTATAAAAGGCACAATGCCGACTTAAGTACAAGAAGAGTGAGTCTTCTAAGAGTTTGTGCTTTGAGCGGCTCCTGGGAGACCAGTATTAGATTCCGATACAACAGTGCTGGTTTACTGTATCCCTTGGAACCTACACATTGACGATCAAACACAGAAATCGCATCGGAATTGAATATAAAAGGTACAATGCCGACTTAAATACAAGAAGAGAGAATCTTCCAAGAGTTTGTGTTTTGAGCGGCTCCTGGGAGACTAGTATTAGATTCCGATGCACCAGTGCAGGTTTACTGTATCCCTTAAACCTTCACATTGACGATGAAAGACAGAAATCGCATCGGAATTGAATATAAAAGGCACAATGCCGACTTAAGTACAAGATAAGTGAATCCTCTAAGAGTTTGTGATTTGAGCGGCTCCTGGGAGACCAGTATTGGATTCCGATGCACCAGTGCAGGTTTACTGTATCCCTTGGACCTTCACATTGACGATGAAACACAGAAATCGCATCGGAATTGAATATAAAAGGCACAATGCCGACTTAAGTATAAGAAGAGTGAATCTTCTAAGAGTTTGTGCTTTGAGCGGCTCCTGGGAGACCAGTATTGGATTCCGATGCACCAGTGCAGGTTTACTGTATCCCTTGGACCTTTACATTGACGATGAAACACAGAAACTGCATCGGAATTCAATATAAAAGGCACAATGCCGACTTAAGTACAAGATGAGTGGATCTTCCAAGAGTTTGTGCTTTGAGCGGATCCTGGGAGACAAGTATTAGATTCCGATGCACCAGTGCAGGTTTACTGTACCCCTTGGACCTTCACATTGACGATGAAACACAGAAATCGCATCGGAATCGAATATAAAAGTCACAATGCCGACTCAAGTATAAGAAGAGTGAATCTTCTATGAGTTTGTGCTTTGAGCGGCTCCTGGGAGACCAGTATTAGATTTCGATGCACCAGTGCAGGTTTTCTGTATCCCTTGGACCTTAACATTGACGATGAAACACAGAAATCGCATCGCAATTGAATATAAAAGGCACAATGCCGACTTAAGTACAGGAAGAGTGAATCTTCTAAGAGTTTGTGCTTTGAGCGGCGCCTCGGAGACCAGTATTGGATTCCGATGCACCAGTGCAGCTTTACTGTATCCCTTGGACCTTCACATTGACGATGAAACACAGAAATCGCATCGGAATTGAATATAAAAGACACAATGCCGACTCAAGTATAAGAAGAGTGAATCTTCTATGAGTTTGTGCTTTGAGCGGCTCCTGGGAGACCAGTAGTAGATTTCGATGCACCAGTGCAGGCCTACTGTATCCCTTGGACCTTCACATTGACGATGAAACACAGAAATCGCATCGGAATTGAATATAAAAGGCACAATGCCGACTTAAGTACAAGTAGAGTGAATCTTCTAAGAGTTTGTGCTTTGAGCGGCTCCTGGGAGACCAGTATTAGATTCCGATGCACCAGTGCATTTTTACTGTATCCCTTGGACCTTCACATTGACGATGAAACACAGAAATCGCATCGGAATTGAATATAAGACGCACAATGCCGACTTAAGTACAAGAAGAGTGAATCTTCTAAGAGTTTGTGGTTTGAGCGGCTCCTGGGAGACCAGTATTAGATTCCGATGCACCAGTGCAGGTTTACTGTATCCCTTGGACCTTCACGACGATGAAACACAGAAATCGCATCGGAATTGAATATAAAAGGCACAATGCTGACTTAAGTACAAGAAGAGTGAGTCTTCTAACAGCTTGTGCTTTGAGCGGCTCCTGGGAGTCCAGTATTAGGTTCCGATGCACCAGTGCAGGTTTACTGTATTTCTTGGACCTTCACATTGACGATGAAGCACAGAAATAGCATCGGAATTGATTATAAAAGGCACAATGCCGACTTAAGTACAAGAAGAGTGAGTCTTCTAAGAGTTTGTGCTTTGAGCGGCTCCTGGGAGACCAGTATTAGATTCCGATACAACAGTGCTGGTTTACTGTATCCCTTGGAACCTACACATTGACGATCAAACACAGAAATCGCATCGGAATTGAATATAAAAGGTACAATGACGACTTAAATACAAGAAGAGAGAATCTTCCAAGAGTTTGTGTTTTGAGCGGCTCCTGGGAGACCAGTATTAGATTCCGATGCACCAGTGCAGGTTTACTGTATGCCTTGGACCTACACATTGACGATGAAACACAGAAATCGCACCCGAATTGAATATAAAAGGCGCAATGCCGACTTAAGTACAAGAAGAGTGAATCTTCTAAGAGTTTGTGATTTGAGCGGCTCCTGGGAGACCAGTATTAGATTCCGATGCACCAGTGCATTTTTACTGTATCCCTTCGACCTTCACATTGACGATGAAACACAGAAATCGCATCGGAATTGAATATAAAAGGCACAATGCCGACTTAAGTACAAGAAGAGTGAATCTTCTAAGAGTTTGTGCTTTGAGCGGCTCCTGGGAGACCAGTATTAGATTCCGATGCACCAGTGCAGGTTTACTGTATCCCTTGGACTTTCACATTGACGATGAAACAAAGAAATCGCATCGCAATTGAATATTAAAGGCACAATACCGACTTAAGTACAAGAAGAGTGAGTCTTCTAACAGTTTGTGCTTTGAGCGGCTCCTGGGAGACCAGTATTAGATTCCGATGCACCAGTGCAGGTTTTCTGTATCCCTTGGACCTTCACATTGACGATGAAACACAGAAATCGCATCGGAATTGAATATAAAAGGCACAATGCCGACTTAAGTACAAGAAGAGTGAATCTTCTAAGAGTTTGTGCTTTGAGCGGCAACTGGGAGACCAGTATTAGATTCCGATGCACCAGTGCAGGTTTACTGTATCCCTTGGACTTTCACATTGACGATGAAACAAAGAAATCGCATCGCAATTGAATATAAAAGGTACAATACCGACTTAAGTACAAGATGAGTGAGTCTTCTAACAGTTTGTGCTTTGAGCGGCTCCTGGGAGACCAGTATTAGATTCCGATGCACCAGTGCAGGTTTTCTGTATCCCTTGGACCTTCACATTGACGATGAAACACAGAAATCGCATCGGAATTGAATATACACTCCTGGAAAATGAAATAAGGACACCGTGAATTCATTGTCCCAGGAAGGGGAAACTTTATTGAAACATTCCTGCGGTCAGATACATCACATGATCACACTGACAGAACCACAGGCACATAGATACAGGCAACAGAGCATGCACAATGTCAGCACTAGTACAGTGTATATCCACCTTTCGCAGCAATGCAGGCTGCTATTCTCCCATGGAGACGATCGTAGAGATGCTGGATATAGTCCTGTGGAACGGCTTGCCATGCCATTTCCACCTGGCGCCTCAGTTGGACAAGCTTTCGTGCTGGACGTGCAGACCGCGTGAGATGACGCTTCATCCAGTCCCAAACATGCTCAATGGGGGACAGATCCGGAGATCTTGCTGGCCAGGGTAGTTGACTTACACCTTCTAGAGCACGTTGGGTGGCATGGGATACATGCGGACGTGCGTTGTCCTGTTGGAACAGCAAGTTCCCTTGCCGGTCTAGGAATGGTAGAATGATGGGTTCGATGACGGCTTGGATGTACCGTGCACTATTCAGTGTCCCCTCGACGATCACCAGTGGTGTACGGCCTGTGTAGGAGATCGCTCCCCACACCATGATGCCGGGTGTTGGCCCTGTGTGCCTCGGTCGTATGCAGTCCTGATTGTGGCGCTCACCTGCACGGCGCCAAACACGCATACGAACATCATTGGCACCAAGGCAGAAGCGACTCTCATCGCTGACGACGACACGTCTCCATTCGTCCCTCCATTCACGCCTGTCGCGACACCACTGGAGGCGGGCTGCACGATGTTGGGGCGTGAGCGGAAGACGGCCTAACGGTGTGCGGGACCATAGCCCAGCTTCATGGAGACGGTTGCGAATGGTCCTCGCCGATACCCCAGGAGCAACAGTGTCCCTAATTTGCTGGGAAGTGGCGGTGCGGTCCCCTACGGCACTGCGTAGGATCCTACGGTCTTGGCGTGCATCCATGCGTCGCTGTGGTCCGGTCCCAGGTCGACGGGCACGTGCACCTTCCGCCGACCACTGGCGACAACATCGATGTACTGTGGAGACCTCACGCCCCACGTGTTGAGCAATTCGGCAATACGTCCACCCGGCCTCCCGCATGCCCACTATACGCCCTCGCTCAAAGTAAGTCAACTGCACATACGGTTCACGTCCACGCTGTCGCGGCATGCTACCAGTGTTAAAGACTGCGATGGAGCTCCGTATGCCACGGCAAACTGGCTGACACTTAAGGCGGCGGTGCACAAATGCTGCGCAGCTAGCGCAATTCGACGGGCAACACCGCGGTACCTGGTGTGTCCGCTATGCCGTGCGTGGGATCATTGCTTGTACAGCCCTCTCGCAGTGTCCGGAGCAAGTATGGTGGGTCTGACACACCGGTGTCAATGTGTTCATTATTCCATTTCCAGGAGTGTAAAGGCACAATGCCGACTTAAGTACAAGAAGAGTGAATCTTCTAAGAGTTTGTGCTTTGAGCGGCTCCTGGGAGACCAGTATTAGATTCCGATGCACCAGTGCAGGTTTACTGTATCCCTTGGACCTTCACACTGACGATGAAACACAGACATCGCATCGGAATTGAATATAAAAGGCACAATGCCGACTTAAGTACAAGAAGAGTGAATCTTCTAAGAGTTTGTGCTTTGAGCGGCTCCTGGGAGACCAATATTAGATTCCGATGCACCAGTGCAGGTTTACTGTATCCCTTGGACCTTCACATTGACGATGAAACACAGAAATTGCATCGGAATTGAATATAAAAGGCACAATGCCGACTTAAGTACAAGAAAAGTGAATCTTCTAATAGTTTGTGGTTTGAGCGGCTCCTGGGAGACCAGTATTAGATTCCGATGCGCCAGTGCAGGTTTACTGTATCCCTTCGACCTTCACATTGACGATGAAACACAGAAATCGCATCGGAATTGAATATAAAAGGCACAATGACGACTCAAGTATAAGAAGAGTGAATCTTCTAAGAGTTTGTGCTTTGAGCGGCTCCTGGGAGACCAGTATTAGATTCCGATGCACCAGTGCAGGTTTACTGTATCCCTTGGACCTTCACATTGACGATGAAACACAGAAATCTCATCGGAATTGAATATAAAAGGCACAATGCCGACATAAGTACAAGAAAAGTGAATCTTCTAAGAATTTGTGCTTTGAGCGGCTCCTGGGAGACCAGTATTAGATTCCGATGCACCAGTGCAGGTTTACTGTATCCCTTAAACCTTCACATTGACGATGAAAGGCAGAAATCGCATCGGAATTGAATATAAAAGGCACAATGCCGTGCGTGGGATCATTGCTTGTACAGCCCTCTCGCAGTGTCCGGAGCAAGTATGGTGGGTCTGACACACCGGTGTCAATGTGTTCATTATTCCATTTCCAGGAGTGTAAAGGCACAATGCCGACTTAAGTACAAGAAGAGTGAATCTTCTAAGAGTTTGTGCTTTGAGCCGCTCCTGGGAGACCAGTATTAGATTCCGATGCACCAGTGCAGGTTTACTGTATCCCTTGGACCTTCACACTGACGATGAAACACAGAAATCGCATCGGAATTGAATATAAAAGGCACAGTGAAGACTTGAGTACAAGAAGAGTGAATCTTCTAAGAGTTTCTGCTTTGAGCGGCACCTGGGAGACCAGTATTGGATTCCGATACACCAGTGCAGGTTTACTGTATCCCTTGGACCTTCAAATTGACGATGGAACACAGAAATCGCATCGGAATTGAATATAAAAGGCACAATGCCGACATAAGTACAAGAAAAGTGAATCTTCTAAGAATTTGTGCTTTGAGCGGCTCCTGGGAGACCAGTATTAGATTCCGATGCACCAGTGCAGGTTTACTGTATCCCTTAAACCTTCACATTGACGATGAAAGGCAGAAATCGCATCGGAATTGAATATAAAAGGCACAATGCCGACTTAAGTACAAGATGAGTGAATCTTCTAAGATTTTGTGATTTGAGCGGCTCCTGGGAGACCAGTATTGGATTTCGATGCACCAGTGCAGGTTTACTGTATCCCTTGGACCTTCACATTGACGATGAAACACAGATATCACATCGGAATTGAATATAAAAGGCACAATGCCGACTTAAGTACAAGAAGAGTGAATCTTCTAAGAGTTTGTGCTTTGAGCGGCTCCTGGGAGACCAGTATTGGATTCCGATGCACCAGTGCAGGTTTACTGTATCCCTTGGACCTTTACATTGACGATGAAACACAGAAATCGCATCGGAATTGAATAAAAAAGGCACAATGCCGACTTAAGTACAAGAAGAGTGAATCTTCTAAGAGTTTGTGCTTTGAGCGGCTCCTGGGAGACCAGTATTAGATTCCGATGCACCAGTGCAGGTTTACTGTATCCCTTGGACCTTCACATTGACGATGAAACACAGATATCGCATCGGAATTGAATATAAAAGACACAATGCCGACTCAAGTATAAGAAGTGTGAATCTTCTATGAGTTTGTGCTTTGAGCGGCTCCTGGGAGACCAGTATTAGATTTCGATGCACCAGTGCAGGTTTACTGTATCCCTTGGACCTTCACATTGACGATGAAACACGGAAATCGCTTCGCAATTGTATATAAAAGGCACAATGCCGACTTAAGTACAGGAAGAGTGAATCTTCTAAGAGTTTGTGCTTTGAGCGGCTCCTGGGAGACCGGTATTAGATTCCGATGCTCCAGTGCAGGTTTACTGTATCCCTTGGACCTTCACATTGACGATGAAACACAGAAATCGCATCGGAATTGAATATAAAAGACACAATGCCGACTCAAGTATAAGAAGAGTGAATCTTCTATGAGTTTGTGCTTTGAGCGGCTCCTGGGAGACCAGTATTAGATTTAGATGCACCAGTGCAGGTTTACTGTATCCCTTGGACCTTCACATTGACGATGAAACACAGAAATCGCATCGGAATTGAATATAAAAGGCACAATGCCGACTTAAATACAAGAAGAGTGAATCTTCTAAGAGTTTGTGCTTTGAGCGGCTCCTGGGAGACAAGTTTGAGATTCCGATGCACCAGTGCAGGTTTACTGTACCCCTTGGACCTTCACATTGACGATGAAACACAGAAATCGCATCGGAATCGAATATAAAAGTCACAATGCCGACTCAAGTATAAGAAGAGTGAATCTTCTATGAGTTTGTGCTTTGAGCGGCTCCTGGGAGACCAGTATTAGATTTCAATGCACCAGTGCAGGTTTACTGTATCCCTTGGACCTTCACATTGACGATGAAACACGGAAATCGCTTCGCAATTGAATATAAAAGGCACAATGCCGACTTAAGTACAGGAAGAGTGAATCTTCTAAGAGTTTGTGCTTTGAGCGGCTCCTGGGAGACCAGTACTAGATTCCGATGCACCAGTGCAGGTTTACTGTATCCCTTGGACCTTCACATTGACGATGAAACACAGAAATCGCATCGGAATTGAATATAAAAGACACAATGCCGACTCAAGTATAAGAAGAGTGAATCTTCTATGAGTTTGTGATTTGAGCGGCTCCTGGGAGACCAGTATTAGATTTCGATGCACCAGTGCAGGTTTACTGTATCCCTTGGACCTTCACATTGACGATGAAACACAGAAATCGCATCGCAATTGAATATAAAAGGCACAATGCCGACTTAAGTACAAGAAGAGTGAATCTTCTAAGAGTTTGTGCTTTGAGCGGCTCCTGGGAGAGCAGTATTAGATTCCGATGCACCAGTGCATTTTTACTGTATCCCTTGGACCTTCACATTGACGATGAAACACAGAAATCGCATCGGAATTGAATATAAGACGCACAATGCCAACTTAAGTACAAGAAGAGTGAATCTTCTAAGAGTTTGTGGTTTGAGCGGCTCCTGGAAGACCAGTATTAGATTCCGATGCACCAGTGGAGGTTTACTGTATCCCTTGGACCTTCACGATGATGAAACACAGAAATCGCATCGGAATTGAATATAAAAGGCACAATGCTGACTTAAGTACAAGAAGAGTGAGTCTTCTAACAGCTTGTGCTTTGAGCGGCTCCTGGGAGTCCAGTATTAGATTCCGATGCACCAGTGCAGGTTTACTGTATCCCTTGGACCTTCACATTGACGATGAAACACAAAAATCGCATCGGAATTGAATATAAAAGGCACAATGCCGACTTATGTGCAAGCAGGTTGAATCTTCTAAGAGTTTGTGCTTTGAGCGGCTCCTGGGAGACCAGTATTGAATTCCGATGCACCAGTGCAGGTTTACTGTATCCCTTGGACCTTTACATTGACGATGAGACACAGAAATCGCATCGGAATTTAATATAAAAGACACAATGCCGACATAAGTACAAGAAGAAAGAATCTTCTAAGCGTTTGTGCTTTGAGCGGCTCCTGGGAGACCAGTATCAGATTCCGATGCACCAGTGCAGGTTTACTGTATCCCTTGGACCTTCACATTGACGATGAAACACAGAAATCGCATCGGAATTGAATATAAGAGACACAATGCCGACTTAAGTATAAGAAGAGTGAATCTTCTATGAGTTTGTGCTTTGAGCGGCTCCTGGGAGACCAGTATTAGATTCCGATGCACCAGTGCAGGTTTACTGTGTCCCTTGGACCTTCACATTGACGATGAAACACAGAAATCGCATCGGAATTGAATATAAAAGGCACAATGCCGACTTAAGTACAAGAAGAGTGAATCTTCTAAGAGTTTGTGCTTTGAGCGGCTCCTGGGAGACCAGTATTAGATTCCGATGCACCAGTGCAGGTTTACTGTATCCCTTGGACCTTCACATTGACGATGAAACACAGAAATCGCATCGGAATTGAATATAAAAGGCACAATGCCGACATAAGTACAAGAAAAGTGAATCTTCTAAGAATTTGTGCTTTGAGCGGCTCCTGGGAGACCAGTATTAGATTCCGATGAACCAGTGCAGGTTTACTGTATCCCTTAAACCTTCACATTGACGATGAAAGACAGAAATCGCATCGGAATTGAATATAAAAGGCACAATGCCGACTTAAGTACAAGATGAGTGAATCTTCTAAGAGTTTGTGATTTGAGCGGCTCCTGGGAGACCAGTATTGGATTCCGATGCTCCAGTGCAGGTTTACTGTATCCCTTGGACCTTCACATTGACGATGAAACACAGAAATCGCATCGGAATTGAATATAAAAGGCACAATGCCGACTTAAGTACAAGAAGAGTGAATCTTCTAAGAGTTTGTGCTTTGAGCGGCTCCTGGGAGACCAGTATTGGATTCCGATGCACCAGTGCAGGTTTACTGTATCCCTTGGACCTTCACATTGACGATGAAACACAGAGATCGCATCGGAATCGAATATAAAAGTCACAATGCCGACTCAAGTATAAGAAGAGTGAATCTTCTATGAGTTTGTGCTTTGAGCGGCTCCTGGGAGGCCAGTATTAGATTCCGATGCACCAGTGCAGGTTTACTGTATCCCTTGGACCTTCACATTGACGATGAAACACAGAAATCGCATCGGAATCGAATATAAAAGTCACAATGCCGACTCAAGTATAAGAAGAGTGAATCTTCTATGAGTTTGTGCTTTGAGCGGCTCCTGGGAGACCAGTATTAGATTTCAATGCACCAGTGCAGGTTTACTGTATCCCTTGGACCTTCACATTGACGATGAAACACGGAAATCGCTTCGCAATTGAATATAAAAGGCACAATGCCGACTTAAGTACAGGAAGAGTGAATCTTCTAAGAGTTTGTGCTTTGAGCGGCTCCTGGGAGACCAGTATTAGATTCCGATGCACCAGTGCAGGTTTACTGTATCCCTTGGACCTTCACATTGACGATGAAACACAGAAATCGCATCGGAATTGAATATAAAAGACACAATGCCGACTCAAGTATAAGAAGAGTGAATCATCTATGAGTTTGTGCTTTGAGCGGCTCCTGGGAGACCAGTATTAGATTTCGATGCACCTGTGCAGGTTTACTGTATCCCTTGGACCTACACATTGACGATGAAACACAGAAATCGCATCGGAATTGAATATAAAAGGCACAATGCCGACATAAGTACAAGAAAAGTGAATCTTCTAAGAGTTTGTGATTTGAGCGGCTCCTGGGAGACCAGTATTGGATTCCGATGCACCAGTGCAGGTTTACTGTATCCCTTGGACCTTCACATTGACGATGAAACACAGAAATCGCATCGCAATTGAATATAAAAGGCACAATGCCGACTTAAGTACAGGAAGAGTGAATTTTCTAAGAGTTTGTGCTTTGAGCGGCTCCTGGGAGACCAGTATTAGATTCCGATGCACCAGTGGAGGTTTACTGTATCCCTTGGACCTTCACGACGATGAAACACAGAAATCGCATCGGAATTGAATATAAAAGGCACAATGCCGACTTAAGTACAAGAAGAGTGAATCTTCTAAGAGTTTGTGCTTTGAGCGGCTCCTGGGAGACCAGTATTGGATTCCGATGCACCAGTGCAGGTTTACTGTATCCCTTGGACCTTCACATTGACGATGAAACACAGAAATCGCATCGGAATCGAATATAAAAGTCACAATGCCGACTCAAGTATAAGAAGAGTGAATCTTCTATGAGTTTGTGCTTTGAGCGGCTCCTGGGAGACCAGTATTAGATTTCAATGCACCAGTGCAGGTTTACTGTATCCCTTGGACCTTCACATTGACGATGAAACACGGAAATCGCTTCGCAATTGAATATAAAAGGCACAATGCCGACTTAAGTACAGGAAGAGTGAATCTTCTAAGAGTTTGTGCTTTGAGCGGCTCCTGGGAGACCAGTACTAGATTCCGATGCACCAGTGCAGGTTTACTGTATCCCTTGGACCTTCACATTGACGATAAAACACAGATATCGCATCGGAATTGAATATAAAAGACACAATGCCGACTCAAGTATAAGAAGAGTGAATCTTCTATGAGTTTGTGATTTGAGCGGCTCCTGGGAGACCAGTATTAGATTTCGATGCACCAGTGCAGGTTTACTGTATCCCTTGGACCTTCACATTGACGATGAAACACAGAAATCGCATCGCAATTGAATATAAAAGGCACAATGCCGACTTAAGTACAAGAAGAGTGAATCTTCTAAGAGCTTGTGCTTTGAGCGGCTCCTGGGAGAGCAGTATTAGATTCCGATGCACCAGTGCATTTTTACTGTATCCCTTGGACCTTCACATTGACGATGAAACACAGAAATCGCATCGGAATTGAATATAAGACGCACAATGCTAACTTAAGTACAAGAAGAGTGAATCTTCTAAGAGTTTGTGGTTTGAGCGGCTCCTGGAAGACCAGTATTAGATTCCGATGCACCAGTGGAGGTTTACTGTATCCCTTGGACCTTCACGACGATGAAACACAGAAATCGCATCGGAATTGAATATAAAAGGCACAATGCTGACTTAAGTACAAGAAGAGTGAGTCTTCTAACAGCTTGTGCTTTGAGCGGCTCCTGGGAGTCCAGTATTAGATTCCGATGCACCAGTGCAGGTTTACTGTATCCCTTGGACCTTCACATTGACGATGAAACACAAAAATCGCATCGGAATTGAATATAAAAGGCACAATGCCGACTTATGTGCAAGCAGGTTGAATCTTCTAAGAGTTTGTGCTTTGAGCGGCTCCTGGGAGACCAGTATTGAATTCCGATGCACCAGTGCAGGTTTACTGTATCCCTTGGACCTTTACATTGACGATGAGACACAGAAATCGCATCGGAATTTAATATAAAAGACACAATGCCGACATAAGTACAAGAAGAAAGAATCTTCTAAGCGTTTGTGCTTTGAGCGGCTCCTGGGAGACCAGTATTAGATTCCGATGCACCAGTGCAGGTTTACTGTATCCCTTGGACCTTCACATTGACGATGAAACACAGAAATCGCATCGGAATTGAATATAAAAGACACAATGCCGACTTAAGTATAAGAAGAGTGAATCTTCTATGAGTTTGTGCTTTGAGCGGCTCCTGGGAGACCAGTATTAGATTCCGATGCACCAGTGCAGGTTTACTGTGTCCCTTGGACCTTCACATTGACGATGAAACACAGAAATCGCATCGGAATTGAATATAAAAGGCACAATGCCGACTTAAGTACAAGAAGAGTGAATCTTCTAAGAGTTTGTGCTTTGAGCGGCTCCTGGGAGACCAGTATTAGATTCCGATGCACCAGTGCAGGTTTACTGTATCCCTTGGACCTTCACATTGACGATGAAACACAGAAATCGCATCGGAATTGAATATAAAAGGCACAATGCCGACATAAGTACAAGAAAAGTGAATCTTCTAAGAATTTGTGCTTTGAGCGGCTCCTGGGAGACCAGTATTAGATTCCGATGAACCAGTGCAGGTTTACTGTATCCCTTAAACCTTCACATTGACGATGAAAGACCGAAATCGCATCGGAATTGAATATAAAAGGCACAATGCCGACTTAAGTACAAGATGAGTGAGTCTTCTAAGAGTTTGTGATTTGAGCGGCTCCTGGGAGACCAGTATTGGATTCCGATGCACCAGTGCAGGTTTACTGTATCCCTTGGACCTTCACATTGACGATGAAACACAGAAATCGCATCGGAATTGAATATAAAAGGCACAATGCCGACTTAAGTACAAGAAGAGTGAATCTTCTAAGAGTTTGTGCTTTGAGCGGCTCCTGGGAGACCAGTATTGGATTCCGATGCACCAGTGCAGGTTTACTGTATCCCTTGGACCTTCACATTGACGATGAAACACAGAGATCGCATCGGAATCGAATATAAAAGTCACAATGCCGACTCAAGTATAAGAAGAGTGAATCTTCTATGAGTTTGTGCTTTGAGCGGCTCCTGGGAGACCAGTATTAGATTCCGATGCACCAGTGCAGGTTTACTGTATCCCTTGGACCTTCACATTGACGATGAAACACAGAAATCGCATCGGAATCGAATATAAAAGTCACAATGCCGACTCAAGTATAAGAAGAGTGAATCTTCTATGAGTTTGTGCTTTGAGCGGCTCCTGGGAGACCAGTATTAGATTTCAATGCACCAGTGCAGGTTTACTGTATCCCTTGGACCTTCACATTGACGATGAAACACGGAAATCGCTTCGCAATTGAATATAAAAGGCACAATGCCGACTTAAGTACAGGAAGAGTGAATCTTCTAAGAATTTGTGCTTTGAGCGGCTCCTGGGAGACCAGTATTAGATTCCGATGCACCAGTGCAGGTTTACTGTATCCCTTGGACCTTCACATTGACGATGAAACACAGAAATCGCATCGGAATTGAATATAAAAGACACAATGCCGACTCAAGTATAAGAAGAGTGAATCTTCTATGAGTTTGTGCTTTGAGCGGCTCCTGGGAGACCAGTATTACATTTCGATGCACCAGTGCAGGTTTACTGTATCCCTTGGACCTTCACATTGACGATGAAACACAGAAATCGCATCGGAATTGAATATAAAAGGCACAATGCCGACATAAGTACAAGAAAAGTGAATCTTCTAAGAATTTGTGCTTTGAGCGGCTCCTGGGAGACCAGTATTAGATTCCGATGAACCAGTGCAGGTTTACTGTATCCCTTAAACCTTCACATTGACGATGAAAGACAGAAATCGCATCGGAATTGAAAATAAAAGGCACAATGCCGACTTAAGTACAAGATAAGTGAATCTTCTAAGAGTTTGTGATTTGAGCGGCTCCTGGGAGACCAGTATTGGATTCCGATGCACCAGTGCAGGTTTACTGTATCCCTTGGACCTTCACATTGACGATGAAACTCAGAAATCGCATCGCAATTGAATATAAAAGGCACAATGCCGACTTAAGTAAAGGAAGAGTGAATTTTCTAAGAGTTTGTGCTTTGAGCGGCTCCTGGGAGACCAGTATTAGATTCCGATGCACCAGTGGAGGTTTACTGTATCCCTTGGACCTTCACGACGATGAAACACAGAAATCGCATCGGAATTGAATATAAAAGGCACAATGCTGACTTAAGTACAAGAAGAGTGAGTCTTCTAACAGCTTGTGCTTTGAGCGGCTCCTGGGAGTCCAGTATTAGATTCCGATGCACCAGTGCAGGTTTACTGTATCCCTTGGACCTTCACATTGACGATGAAACACAAAAATCGCATCGGAATTGAATATAAAATGCACAATGCCGACTTATGTGCAAGCAGGTTGAATCTTCTAAGAGTTTGTGCTTTGAGCGGCTCCTGGGAGACCAGTATTGAATTCCGATGCACCAGTGCAGGTTTACTGTATCCCTTGGACCTTTACATTGACGATGAGACACAGAAATCGCATCGGAATTTAATATAAAAGACACAATGCCGACATAAGTACAAGAAGAAAGAATCTTCGAAGCGTTTGTGCTTTGAGCGGCTCCTGGGAAACCAGTATTAGATTCCGATGCACCAGTGCAGGTTTACTGTATCCCTTGGACCTTCACATTGACGATGAAACACAGAAATCGCATCGGAATTGAATATAAAACACACAATGCCGACTTAAGTATAAGAAGAGTGAATCTTCTATGAGTTTGTGCTTTGAGCGGCTCCTGGGAGACCAGTATTAGATTCCGATGCACCAGTGCAGGTTTACTGTGTCCCTTGGACCTTCACATTGACGATGAAACACAGAAATCGCATCGGAATTGAATATAAAAGGCACAATGCCGACTTAAGTACAAGAAGAGTGAATCTTCTAAGAGTTTGTGCTTTGAGCGGCTCCTGGGAGACCAGTATTAGATTCCGATGCACCAGTGCAGGTTTACTGTATCCCTTGGACCTTCACATTCACGATGAAACACAGAAATCGCATCGGAATTGAATATAAAAGGCACAATGCCGACATAAGTACAAGAAAAGTGAATCTTCTAAGAATATGTGCTTTGAGCGGCTCCTGGGAGACCAGTATTAGATTCCGATGAACCAGTGCAGGTTTACTGTATCCCTTAAACCTTCACATTGACGATGAAAGACAGAAATCGCATCGGAATTGAATATAAAAGGCACAATGCCGACTTAAGTACAAGATAAGTGAATCTTCTAAGAGTTTGTGATTTGAGCGGCTCCTGGGAGACCAGTATTGGATTCCGATGCACCAGTGCAGGTTTACTGTATCCCTTGGACCTTCACATTGACGATGAAACACAGAAATCGCATCGGAATTGAATATAAAAGGCACAATGCCGACTTAAGTACAAGAAGAGTGAATCTTCTAAGAGTTTGTGCTTTGAGCGGATCCTGGGAGACCAGTATTGGATTCCGATGCACCAGTGCAGGTTTACTGTATCCCTTGGACCTTCACATTGACGATGAAACACAGAAATCGCATCGGAATCGAATATAAAAGTCACAATGCCGACTCAAGTATAAGAAGAGTGAAAATTCTATGAGTTTGTGCTTTGAGCGGCTCCTGGGAGACCAGTATTAGATTTCGATGCACCAGTGCAGGTTTACTGAATCCCTTGGACCTTCACATTGACGATGAAACACAGAAATCGCATCGCAATTGAATATAAAAGGCACAATGCCGACTTAAGTACAGGAAGACTGAATTTTCTAAGAGTTTGTGCTTTGAGCGGCTCCTGGGAGACCAGTATTAGATTCCGATGCACCAGTGCAGGTTTACTGTATCCCTTGGACCTTCACATTGACGATGAAACACAGAAATCGCATCGGATTTGAATATAAAAGGCACAATGCCGACTTAAGTACAAGAAGAGTGAATCTTCTAAGAGTTTGTGCTTTGAGCGGCTCCTGGGAGACCAGTATTAGATTCCGATGCACCAGTGCATTTTTACTGTATCCCTTGGACCTTCACATTGACGATGAAACACAGAAATCGCATCGGAATTGAATATAAGACGCACAATGCCGACTTAAGTACAAGAAGAGTGAATCTTCTAAGAGTTTGTGCTTTGAGCGGCTCCTGGAAGACCAGTATTAGATTCCGATGCACCAGTGGAGGTTTACTGTATCCCTTAGACCTTCACGACGATGAAACACAGAAATCGTATCGGAATTGAATATAAAAGGCACAATGCTGACTTAAGTACAAGAAGAGTGAGTCTTCTAACAGCTTGTGCTTTGAGCGGCTCCTGGGAGTCCAGTATTAGATTCCGATGCACCAGTGCAGGTTTACTGTATCCCTTGGACATTCACATTGACGATAAGACACAGAAATCGCATCGGAATTGAATATAAAAGGCACAATGCCGACTTAAGTGCAGGCAGAGTGAATCTTCTAAGAGTTTGTGCTTTGAGCGGCTCCTGGGAGACCAGTATTGAATTCCGATTCACCAGTGCAGGTTTACTGTATCCCTTGGACCTTTACATTGACGATGAGACACAGAAATCGCATCGGAATTTAATATAAAAGACACAATGCCGACATAAGTACAAGAAGAAAGAATCTTCTAAAAGTTTGTGTCTGAGCGGCTCCTGGGGGACCAGTATTAGATTCCGATGCACCAGTGCAGGTTTACTGTATCCCTTGGACCTTCACAATGACGATGAAACACAGAAATCGCATCGGAATTGAATGTAAAAGACACAATGCCGACTTAAGTATAAGAAGAGTGAATCTTCTATGAGTTTGTGCTTTGAGCGGCTCCTGGGAGACCAGTATTAGATTCCGATGCACCAGTGCGGGTTTACTGTGTCCCTTGGACCTTCACATTGACGATGAAACACAGAAATCGCATCGGAATTGAATATAAAAGGCACAATGCCGACTTAAGTACAAGAAGAGTGAATCTTCTAAGAGTTTGTGCTTTGAGCGGCTCCTGGGAGACCAGTATTGGATTCCGATGCACCAGTGCCGGTTTACTGTATCCCTTGGACCTTCATGACGATGAAACACAGAAATCGCATCGGAATTGAATATAAAAGGCACAATGCTGACTTAAGTACAAGAAGAGTGAGTCTTCTAACAGTTTGTGCTTTGAGCGGCTCCTGGGAGTCCAGTATTAGATTCCGATGCACCAGTGCAGGTTTACTGTATCCCTTGGACCTTCACATTGACGATGAAACACAGAAATCGCATCGGAATTGAATATAAAAGGCACAATGCCGACTTAAGTACAAGCAGAGTGAATCTTCTAAGAGTTTGTGCTTTGAGCGGCTCCTGGGAGACCAGTATTGAATTCCGATGCACCAGTGCAGGTTTACTGTATCCCTTGGACCTTTACATTGACGATGAGACACAGAAATCGCATCGGAATTGAATGTAAAAGACACAATGCCGACATAAGTACAAGAAGAAAGAATCTTCTAAGCGTTTGTGCTTTGAGCGGCTCCTGGGAGGCCAGTATTAGATTCCGATGCACCAGTGCAGGTTTACTGTATCCCTTGGACCTTCACATTGACGATGAAACACAGAAATCGCATCGGAATTGAATATAAAAGGCACAATGCTGACTTAAGTACAAGAAGAGTGAGTCTTCTAACAGCTTGTGCTTTGAGCGGCTCCTGGGAGTCCAGTATTAGATTCCGATGCACCAGTGCAGGTTTACTGTATCCCTTGGACCTTCACATTGACGATGAAACACAAAAATCGCATCGGAATTGAATATAAAAGGCACAATGCCGACTTATGTGCAAGCAGGTTGAATCTTCTAAGAGTTTGTGCTTTGAGCGGCTCCTGGGAGACCAGTATTGAATTCCGATGCACCAGTGCAGGTTTACTGTATCCCTTGGACCTTTACATTGACGATGAGACACAGAAATCGCATCGGAATTTAATATAAAAGACACAATGCCGACATAAGTACAAGAAGAAAGAATCTTCGAAGCGTTTGTGCTTTGAGCGGCTCCTGGGAAACCAGTATTAGATTCCGATGCACCAGTGCAGGTTTACTGTATCCCTTGGACCTTCACATTGACGATGAAACACAGAAATCGCATCGGAATTGAATATAAAACACACAATGCCGACTTAAGTATAAGAAGAGTGAATCTTCTATGAGTTTGTGCTTTGAGCGGCTCCTGGGAGACCAGTATTAGATTCCGATGCACCAGTGCAGGTTTACTGTGTCCCTTGGACCTTCACATTGACGATGAAACACAGAAATCGCATCGGAATTGAATATAAAAGGCACAATGCCGACTTAAGTACAAGAAGAGTGAATCTTCTAAGAGTTTGTGCTTTGAGCGGCTCCTGGGAGACCAGTATTAGATTCCGATGCACCAGTGCAGGTTTACTGTATCCCTTGGACCTTCACATTCACGATGAAACACAGAAATCGCATCGGAATTGAATATAAAAGGCACAATGCCGACATAAGTTCAAGAAAAGTGAATCTTCTAAGAATATGTGCTTTGAGCGGCTCCTGGGAGACCAGTATTAGATTCCGATGAACCAGTGCAGGTTTACTGTATCCCTTAAACCTTCACATTGACGATGAAAGACAGAAATCGCATCGGAATTGAATATAAAAGGCACAATGCCGACTTAAGTACAAGATAAGTGAATCTTCTAAGAGTTTGTGATTTGAGCGGCTCCTGGGAGACCAGTATTGGATTCCGATGCACCAGTGCAGGTTTACTGTATCCCTTGGACCTTCACATTGACGATGAAACACAGAAATCGCATCGGAATTGAATATAAAAGGCACAATGCCGACTTAAGTACAAGAAGAGTGAATCTTCTAAGAGTTTGTGCTTTGAGCGGATCCTGGGAGACCAGTATTGGATTCCGATGCACCAGTGCAGGTTTACTGTATCCCTTGGACCTTCACATTGACGATGAAACACAGAAATCGCATCGGAATCGAATATAAAAGTCACAATGCCGACTCAAGTATAAGAAGAGTGAAAATTCTATGAGTTTGTGCTTTGAGCGGCTCCTGGGAGACCAGTATTAGATTTCGATGCACCAGTGCAGGTTTACTGAATCCCTTGGACCTTCACATTGACGATGAAACACAGAAATCGCATCGCAATTGAATATAAAAGGCACAATGCCGACTTAAGTACAGGAAGACTGAATTTTCTAAGAGTTTGTGCTTTGAGCGGCTCCTGGGAGACCAGTATTAGATTCCGATGCACCAGTGCAGGTTTACTGTATCCCTTGGACCTTCACATTGACGATGAAACACAGAAATCGCATCGGATTTGAATATAAAAGGCACAATGCCGACTTAAGTACAAGAAGAGTGAATCTTCTAAGAGTTTGTGCTTTGAGCGGCTCCTGGGAGACCAGTATTAGATTCCGATGCACCAGTGCATTTTTACTGTATCCCTTGGACCTTCACATTGACGATGAAACACAGAAATCGCATCGGAATTGAATATAAGACGCACAATGCCGACTTAAGTACAAGAAGAGTGAATCTTCTAAGAGTTTGTGCTTTGAGCGGCTCCTGGAAGACCAGTATTAGATTCCGATGCACCAGTGGAGGTTTACTGTATCCCTTAGACCTTCACGACGATGAAACACAGAAATCGTATCGGAATTGAATATAAAAGGCACAATGCTGACTTAAGTACAAGAAGAGTGAGTCTTCTAACAGCTTGTGCTTTGAGCGGCTCCTGGGAGTCCAGTATTAGATTCCGATGCACCAGTGCAGGTTTACTGTATCCCTTGGACATTCACATTGACGATAAGACACAGAAATCGCATCGGAATTGAATATAAAAGGCACAATGCCGACTTAAGTGCAGGCAGAGTGAATCTTCTAAGAGTTTGTGCTTTGAGCGGCTCCTGGGAGACCAGTATTGAATTCCGATTCACCAGTGCAGGTTTACTGTATCCCTTGGACCTTTACATTGACGATGAGACACAGAAATCGCATCGGAATTTAATATAAAAGACACAATGCCGACATAAGTACAAGAAGAAAGAATCTTCTAAAAGTTTGTGTCTGAGCGGCTCCTGGGGGACCAGTATTAGATTCCGATGCACCAGTGCAGGTTTACTGTATCCCTTGGACCTTCACAATGACGATGAAACACAGAAATCGCATCGGAATTGAATGTAAAAGACACAATGCCGACTTAAGTATAAGAAGAGTGAATCTTCTATGAGTTTGTGCTTTGAGCGGCTCCTGGGAGACCAGTATTAGATTCCGATGCACCAGTGCGGGTTTACTGTGTCCCTTGGACCTTCACATTGACGATGAAACACAGAAATCGCATCGGAATTGAATATAAAAGGCACAATGCCGACTTAAGTACAAGAAGAGTGAATCTTCTAAGAGTTTGTGCTTTGAGCGGCTCCTGGGAGACCAGTATTGGATTCCGATGCACCAGTGCCGGTTTACTGTATCCCTTGGACCTTCATGACGATGAAACACAGAAATCGCATCGGAATTGAATATAAAAGGCACAATGCTGACTTAAGTACAAGAAGAGTGAGTCTTCTAACAGTTTGTGCTTTGAGCGGCTCCTGGGAGACCAGTATTAGATTCCGATGCACCAGTGCAGGTTTACTGTATCCCTTGGACCTTCACATTGACGATGAAACACAGAAATCGCATCGGAATTGAATATAAAAGGCACAATGCCGACTTAAGTACAAGCAGAGTGAATCTTCTAAGAGTTTGTGCTTTGAGCGGCTCCTGGGAGACCAGTATTGAATTCCGATGCACCAGTGCAGGTTTACTGTATCCCTTGGACCTTTACATTGACGATGAGACACAGAAATCGCATCGGAATTGAATGTAAAAGACACAATGCCGACATAAGTACAAGAAGAAAGAATCTTCTAAGCGTTTGTGCTTTGAGCGGCTCCTGGGAGGCCAGTATTAGATTCCGATGCACCAGTGCAGGTTTACTGTATCCCTTGGACCTTCACATTGACGATGAAACACAGAATTCGCGTGGGAATTGAATATAAAAGACACAATGCCGACTTAAGTATAAGGAGAGTGAATCTTCTATGAGTTTGTGCTTTCAGCGGCTCCTGGGAGACCAGTATTAGATTCCGATGCACCAGTGCAGGTTTACTGTATCCCTTGGACCTTCATGTTGACGATGAAACACAGAAATCGCATCGGAATTGAATATAATAGGCACAATGCCGACTTAAGTACAAGAAGAGTGAATCTTCTAAGAGTTTGTGCTTTGAGCGGCTCCTGGGACACCACTTTGGATTCCGATGCACCAGTGCAGGTTTACTGTATCCCTTGGACCTTTACATTGTCGATGAAACACAGATATCGCATCGGAATTGGATATAAAAGGCGCAATGCCGACTTAAGTAGAAGAAGAGTGAATCTTCTATGAGTTTGTGCTTTGAGCGGCTCCTGGGAGACAAGTATTAGATTCCGATGCACCAGTGCAGGTATACTGTATCCCTTGGACCTTCACATTGATGATGAAACACAGAAATCGCATCGGAATTGATTATAAAAGGCACAATTCCAACTTAAGTACAAGAAGAGTGAATCTTCTAAGAATTTGTGTTTGAGCGGCTCCTGGGCGACCAGTATTAGATTCCGATGCGCCAGTGGAGGTTTACTGTATCCCTTGGACCTTCACATTGGCGATGAAACACAGAGACCGCATCGGAATTGAATATAAAAGACACAATGCCGACTTAAGTATAAGAAGAGTGAATCTTCTAAGAGTTTGTGCTTTGAGCGGCTCCTGGGAGACCAGTATTAGATTTCAATGCACCAGTGCAGGTTTACTGTATCCCTTGGACCTTCACATTGACGATGAAACACGGAAATCGCTTCGCAATTGAATATAAAAGGCACAATGCCGACTTAAGTACAGGAAGAGTGAATCTTCTAAGAGTTTGTGCTTTGAGCGGCTCCTGGGAGACCAGTATTAGATTCCGATGCACCAGTGGAGGTTTACTGTATCCCTTGGACCTTCACGACGATGAAACACAGAAATCGCATCGGAATTGAATATAAAAGGCACAATGCCGACTTAAGTTCAAGAAGAGTGAATCTTCTAAGAGTTTGTGCTTTGAGCGGCTCCTGGGAGACCAGTATTGGATTCCGATGCACCAGTGCAGGTTTACTGTATCCCTTGGACCTTCACATTGACGATGAAACACAGAAATCGCATCGGAATCGAATATAAAAGTCACAATGCCGACTCAAGTATAAGAAGAGTGAATCTTCTATGAGTTTGTGCTTTGAGCGGCTCCTGGGAGACCAGTATTAGATTTCAATGCACCAGTGCAGGTTTACTGTATCCCTTGGACCTTCACATTGACGATGAAACACGGAAATCGCTTCGCAATTGAATATAAAAGGCACAATGCCGACTTAAGTACAGGAAGAGTGAATCTTCTAAGAGTTTGTGCTTTGAGCGGCTCCTGGGAGACCAGTACTAGATTCCGATGCACCAGTGCAGGTTTACTGTATCCCTTGGACCTTCACATTGACGATAAAACACAGATATCGCATCGGAATTGAATATAAAAGACACAATGCCGACTCAAGTATAAGAAGAGTGAATCTTCTATGAGTTTGTGATTTGAGCGGCTCCTGGGAGACCAGTATTAGATTTCGATGCACCAGTGCAGGTTTACTGTATCCCTTGGACCTTCACATTGACGATGAAACACAGAAATCGCATCGGATTTGAATATAAAAGGCACAATGCCGACTTAAGTACAAGAAGAGTGAATCTTCTAAGAGTTTGTGCTTTGAGCGGCTCCTGGGAGACCAGTATTAGATTCCGATGCACCAGTGCATTTTTACTGTATCCCTTGGACCTTCACATTGACGATGAAACACAGAAATCGCATCGGAATTGAATATAAGACGCACAATGCCGACTTAAGTACAAGAAGAGTGAATCTTCTAAGAGTTTGTGCTTTGAGCGGCTCCTGGAAGACCAGTATTAGATTCCGATGCACCAGTGGAGGTTTACTGTATCCCTTAGACCTTCACGACGATGAAACACAGAAATCGTATCGGAATTGAATATAAAAGGCACAATGCTGACTTAAGTACAAGAAGAGTGAGTCTTCTAACAGCTTGTGCTTTGAGCGGCTCCTGGGAGTCCAGTATTAGATTCCGATGCACCAGTGCAGGTTTACTGTATCCCTTGGACATTCACATTGACGATAAGACACAGAAATCGCATCGGAATTGAATATAAAAGGCACAATGCCGACTTAAGTGCAGGCAGAGTGAATCTTCTAAGAGTTTGTGCTTTGAGCGGCTCCTGGGAGACCAGTATTGAATTCCGATTCACCAGTGCAGGTTTACTGTATCCCTTGGACCTTTACATTGACGATGAGACACAGAAATCGCATCGGAATTTAATATAAAAGACACAATGCCGACATAAGTACAAGAAGAAAGAATCTTCTAAAAGTTTGTGTCTGAGCGGCTCCTGGGGGACCAGTATTAGATTCCGATGCACCAGTGCAGGTTTACTGTATCCCTTGGACCTTCACAATGACGATGAAACACAGAAATCGCATCGGAATTGAATGTAAAAGACACAATGCCGACTTAAGTATAAGAAGAGTGAATCTTCTATGAGTTTGTGCTTTGAGCGGCTCCTGGGAGACCAGTATTAGATTCCGATGCACCAGTGCGGGTTTACTGTGTCCCTTGGACCTTCACATTGACGATGAAACACAGAAATCGCATCGGAATTGAATATAAAAGGCACAATGCCGACTTAAGTACAAGAAGAGTGAATCTTCTAAGAGTTTGTGCTTTGAGCGGCTCCTGGGAGACCAGTATTGGATTCCGATGCACCAGTGCCGGTTTACTGTATCCCTTGGACCTTCATGACGATGAAACACAGAAATCGCATCGGAATTGAATATAAAAGGCACAATGCTGACTTAAGTACAAGAAGAGTGAGTCTTCTAACAGTTTGTGCTTTGAGCGGCTCCTGGGAGACCAGTATTAGATTCCGATGCACCAGTGCAGGTTTACTGTATCCCTTGGACCTTCACATTGACGATGAAACACAGAAATCGCATCGGAATTGAATATAAAAGGCACAATGCCGACTTAAGTACAAGAAGAGTGAATCTTCTAAGAGTTTGTGCTTTGAGCGGCTCCTGGGAGACCAGTATTAGATTCCGATGCACCAGTGCATTTTTACTGTATCCCTTGGACCTTCACATTGACGATGAAACACAGAAATCGCATCGGAATTGAATATAAGACGCACAATGCCGACTTAAGTACAAGAAGAGTGAATCTTCTAAGAGTTTGTGCTTTGAGCGGCTCCTGGAAGACCAGTATTAGATTCCGATGCACCAGTGGAGGTTTACTGTATCCCTTAGACCTTCACGACGATGAAACACAGAAATCGTATCGGAATTGAATATAAAAGGCACAATGCTGACTTAAGTACAAGAAGAGTGAGTCTTCTAACAGCTTGTGCTTTGAGCGGCTCCTGGGAGTCCAGTATTAGATTCCGATGCACCAGTGCAGGTTTACTGTATCCCTTGGACATTCACATTGACGATAAGACACAGAAATCGCATCGGAATTGAATATAAAAGGCACAATGCCGACTTAAGTGCAGGCAGAGTGAATCTTCTAAGAGTTTGTGCTTTGAGCGGCTCCTGGGAGACCAGTATTGAATTCCGATTCACCAGTGCAGGTTTACTGTATCCCTTGGACCTTTACATTGACGATGAGACACAGAAATCGCATCGGAATTTAATATAAAAGACACAATGCCGACATAAGTACAAGAAGAAAGAATCTTCTAAAAGTTTGTGTCTGAGCGGCTCCTGGGGGACCAGTATTAGATTCCGATGCACCAGTGCAGGTTTACTGTATCCCTTGGACCTTCACAATGACGATGAAACACAGAAATCGCATCGGAATTGAATGTAAAAGACACAATGCCGACTTAAGTATAAGAAGAGTGAATCTTCTATGAGTTTGTGCTTTGAGCGGCTCCTGGGAGACCAGTATTAGATTCCGATGCACCAGTGCGGGTTTACTGTGTCCCTTGGACCTTCACATTGACGATGAAACACAGAAATCGCATCGGAATTGAATATAAAAGGCACAATGCCGACTTAAGTACAAGAAGAGTGAATCTTCTAAGAGTTTGTGCTTTGAGCGGCTCCTGGGAGACCAGTATTGGATTCCGATGCACCAGTGCCGGTTTACTGTATCCCTTGGACCTTCATGACGATGAAACACAGAAATCGCATCGGAATTGAATATAAAAGGCACAATGCTGACTTAAGTACAAGAAGAGTGAGTCTTCTAACAGTTTGTGCTTTGAGCGGCTCCTGGGAGACCAGTATTAGATTCCGATGCACCAGTGCAGGTTTACTGTATCCCTTGGACCTTCACATTGACGATGAAACACAGAAATCGCATCGGAATTGAATATAAAAGGCACAATGCCGACTTAAGTACAAGCAGAGTGAATCTTCTAAGAGTTTGTGCTTTGAGCGGCTCCTGGGAGACCAGTATTGAATTCCGATGCACCAGTGCAGGTTTACTGTATCCCTTGGACCTTTACATTGACGATGAGACACAGAAATCGCATCGGAATTGAATGTAAAAGACACAATGCCGACATAAGTACAAGAAGAAAGAATCTTCTAAGCGTTTGTGCTTTGAGCGGCTCCTGGGAGGCCAGTATTAGATTCCGATGCACCAGTGCAGGTTTACTGTATCCCTTGGACCTTCACATTGACGATGAAACACAGAATTCGCGTGGGAATTGAATATAAAAGACACAATGCCGACTTAAGTATAAGGAGAGTGAATCTTCTATGAGTTTGTGCTTTCAGCGGCTCCTGGGAGACCAGTATTAGATTCCGATGCACCAGTGCAGGTTTACTGTATCCCTTGGACCTTCATGTTGACGATGAAACACAGAAATCGCATCGGAATTGAATATAATAGGCACAATGCCGACTTAAGTACAAGAAGAGTGAATCTTCTAAGAGTTTGTGCTTTGAGCGGCTCCTGGGACACCACTTTGGATTCCGATGCACCAGTGCAGGTTTACTGTATCCCTTGGACCTTTACATTGTCGATGAAACACAGATATCGCATCGGAATTGGATATAAAAGGCGCAATGCCGACTTAAGTAGAAGAAGAGTGAATCTTCTATGAGTTTGTGCTTTGAGCGGCTCCTGGGAGACAAGTATTAGATTCCGATGCACCAGTGCAGGTATACTGTATCCCTTGGACCTTCACATTGATGATGAAACACAGAAATCGCATCGGAATTGATTATAAAAGGCACAATTCCAACTTAAGTACAAGAAGAGTGAATCTTCTAAGAATTTGTGTTTGAGCGGCTCCTGGGCGACCAGTATTAGATTCCGATGCGCCAGTGGAGGTTTACTGTATCCCTTGGACCTTCACATTGGCGATGAAACACAGAGACCGCATCGGAATTGAATATAAAAGACACAATGCCGACTTAAGTATAAGAACAGTGAATCTTCTAAGAGTTTGTGCTTTGAGCGGCTCCTGGGAGACCAGTATTAGATTTCAATGCACCAGTGCAGGTTTACTGTATCCCTTGGACCTTCACATTGACGATGAAACACGGAAATCGCTTCGCAATTGAATATAAAAGGCACAATGCCGACTTAAGTACAGGAAGAGTGAATCTTCTAAGAGTTTGTGCTTTGAGCGGCTCCTGGGAGACCAGTATTAGATTCCGATGCACCAGTGCAGGTTTACTGTATCCCTTGGACCTTCACATTGACGATGAAACACAGAAATCGCATCGGAATTGAATATAAAAGACACAATGCCGACTCAAGTATAAGAAGAGTGAATCATCTATGAGTTTGTGCTTTGAGCGGCTCCTGGGAGACCAGTATTAGATTTCGATGCACCTGTGCAGGTTTACTGTATCCCTTGGACCTTCACATTGACGATGAAACACAGAAATCGCATCGGAATTGAATATAAAAGGCACAATGCCGACATAAGTACAAGAAAAGTGAATCTTCTAAGAGTTTGTGATTTGAGCGGCTCCTGGGAGACCAGTATTGGATTCCGATGCACCAGTGCAGGTTTACTGTATCCCTTGGACCTTCACATTGACGATGAAACACAGAAATCGCATCGCAATTGAATATAAAAGGCACAATGCCGACTTAAGTACAGGAAGAGTGAATTTTCTAAGAGTTTGTGCTTTGAGCGGCTCCTGGGAGACCAGTATTAGATTCCGATGCACCAGTGGAGGTTTACTGTATCCCTTGGACCTTCACGACGATGAAACACAGAAATCGCATCGGAATTGAATATAAAAGGCACAATGCCGACTTAACTTCAAGAAGAGTGAATCTTCTAAGAGTTTGTGCTTTGAGCGGCTCCTGGGAGACCAGTATTGGATTCCGATGCACCAGTGCAGGTTTACTGTATCCCTTGGACCTTCACATTGACGATGAAACACAGAAATCGCATCGGAATCGAATATAAAAGTCACAATGCCGACTCAAGTATAAGAAGAGTGAATCTTCTATGAGTTTGTGCTTTGAGCGGCTCCTGGGAGACCAGTATTAGATTTCAATGCACCAGTGCAGGTTTACTGTATCCCTTGGACCTTCACATTGACGATGAAACACGGAAATCGCTTCGCAATTGAATATAAAAGGCACAATGCCGACTTAAGTACAGGAAGAGTGAATCTTCTAAGAGTTTGTGCTTTGAGCGGCTCCTGGGAGACCAGTACTAGATTCCGATGCACCAGTGCAGGTTTACTGTATCCCTTGGACCTTCACATTGACGATAAAACACAGATATCGCATCGGAATTGAATATAAAAGACACAATGCCGACTCAAGTATAAGAAGAGTGAATCTTCTATGAGTTTGTGATTTGAGCGGCTCCTGGGAGACCAGTATTAGATTTCGATGCACCAGTGCAGGTTTACTGTATCCCTTGGACCTTCACATTGACGATGAAACACAGAAATCGCATCGCAATTGAATATAAAAGGCACAATGCCGACTTAAGTACAAGAAGAGTGAATCTTCTAAGAGTTTGTGCTTTGAGCGGCTCCTGGGAGAGCAGTATTAGATTCCGATGCACCAGTGCATTTTTACTGTATCCCTTGGACCTTCACATTGACGATGAAACACAGAAATCGCATCGGAATTGAATATAAGACGCACAATGCTAACTTAAGTACAAGAAGAGTGAATCTTCTAAGAGTTTGTGGTTTGAGCGGCTCCTGGAAGACCAGTATTAGATTCCGATGCACCAGTGGAGGTTTACTGTATCCCTTGGACCTTCACGACGATGAAACACAGAAATCGCATCGGAATTGAATATAAAAGGCACAATGCTGACTTAAGTACAAGAAGAGTGAGTCTTCTAACAGCTTGTGCTTTGAGCGGCTCCTGGGAGTCCAGTATTAGATTCCGATGCACCAGTGCAGGTTTACTGTATCCCTTGGACCTTCACATTGACGATGAAACACAAAAATCGCATCGGAATTGAATATAAAAGGCACAATGCCGACTTATGTGCAAGCAGGTTGAATCTTCTAAGAGTTTGTGCTTTGAGCGGCTCCTGGGAGACCAGTATTGAATTCCGATGCACCAGTGCAGGTTTACTGTATCCCTTGGACCTTTACATTGACGATGAGACACAGAAATCGCATCGGAATTTAATATAAAAGACACAATGCCGACATAAGTACAAGAAGAAAGAATCTTCTAAGCGTTTGTGCTTTGAGCGGCTCCTGGGAGACCAGTATTAGATTCCGATGCACCAGTGCAGGTTTACTGTATCCCTTGGACCTTCACATTGACGATGAAACACAGAAATCGCATCGGAATTGAATATAAAAGACACAATGCCGACTTAAGTATAAGAAGAGTGAATCTTCTATGAGTTTGTGCTTTGAGCGGCTCCTGGGAGACCAGTATTAGATTCCGATGCACCAGTGCAGGTTTACTGTGTCCCTTGGACCTTCACATTGACGATGAAACACAGAAATCGCATCGGAATTGAATATAAAAGGCACAATGCCGACTTAAGTACAAGAAGAGTGAATCTTCTAAGAGTTTGTGCTTTGAGCGGCTCCTGGGAGACCAGTATTAGATTCCGATGCACCAGTGCAGGTTTACTGTATCCCTTGGACCTTCACATTGACGATGAAACACAGAAATCGCATCGGAATTGAATATAAAAGGCACAATGCCGACATAAGTACAAGAAAAGTGAATCTTCTAAGAATTTGTGCTTTGAGCGGCTCCTGGGAGACCAGTATTAGATTCCGATGAACCAGTGCAGGTTTACTGTATCCCTTAAACCTTCACATTGACGATGAAAGACCGAAATCGCATCGGAATTGAATATAAAAGGCACAATGCCGACTTAAGTACAAGATGAGTGAATCTTCTAAGAGTTTGTGATTTGAGCGGCTCCTGGGAGACCAGTATTGGATTCCGATGCACCAGTGCAGGTTTACTGTATCCCTTGGACCTTCACATTGACGATGAAACACAGAAATCGCATCGGAATTGAATATAAAAGGCACAATGCCGACTTAAGTACAAGAAGAGTGAATCTTCTAAGAGTTTGTGCTTTGAGCGGCTCCTGGGAGACCAGTATTGGATTCCGATGCACCAGTGCAGGTTTACTGTATCCCTTGGACCTTCACATTGACGATGAAACACAGAGATCGCATCGGAATCGAATATAAAAGTCACAATGCCGACTCAAGTATAAGAAGAGTGAATCTTCTATGAGTTTGTGCTTTGAGCGGCTCCTGGGAGACCAGTATTAGATTCCGATGCACCAGTGCAGGTTTACTGTATCCCTTGGACCTTCACATTGACGATGAAACACAGAAGTCGCATCGGAATCGAATATAAAAGTCACAATGCCGACTCAAGTATAAGAAGAGTGAATCTTCTATGAGTTTGTGCTTTGAGCGGCTCCTGGGAGACCAGTATTAGATTTCAATGCACCAGTGCAGGTTTACTGTATCCCTTGGACCTTCACATTGACGATGAAACACGGAAATCGCTTCGCAATTGAATATAAAAGGCACAATGCCGACTTAAGTACAGGAAGAGTGAATCTTCTAAGAGTTTGTGCTTTGAGCGGCTCCTGGGAGACCAGTATTAGATTCCGATGCACCAGTGCAGGTTTACTGTATCCCTTGGACCTTCACATTGACGATGAAACACAGAAATCGCATCGGAATTGAATATAAAAGACACAATGCCGACTCAAGTATAAGAAGAGTGAATCTTCTATGAGTTTGTGCTTTGAGCGGCTCCTGGGAGACCAGTATTAGATTTCGATGCACCAGTGCAGGTTTACTGTATCCCTTGGACCTTCACATTGACGATGAAACACAGAAATCGCATCGGAATTGAATATAAAAGGCACAATGCCGACATAAGTACAAGAAAAGTGAATCTTCTAAGAATTTGTGCTTTGAGCGGCTCCTGGGAGACCAGTATTAGATTCCGATGAACCAGTGCAGGTTTACTGTATCCCTTAAACCTTCACATTGACGATGAAAGACAGAAATCGCATCGGAATTGAATATAAAAGGCACAATGCCGACTTAAGTACAAGATAAGTGAATCTTCTAAGAGTTTGTGATTTGAGCGGCTCCTGGGAGACCAGTATTGGATTCCGATGCACCAGTGCAGGTTTACTGTATCCCTTGGACCTTCACATTGACGATGAAACACAGAAATCGCATCGCAATTGAATATAAAAGGCACAATGCCGACTTAAGTAAAGGAAGAGTGAATTTTCTAAGAGTTTGTGCTTTGAGCGGCTCCTGGGAGACCAGTATTAGATTCCGATGCACCAGTGGAGGTTTACTGTATCCCTTGGACCTTCACGACGATGAAACACAGAAATCGCATCGGAATTGAATATAAAAGGCACAATGCTGACTTAAGTACAAGAAGAGTGAGTCTTCTAACAGCTTGTGCTTTGAGCGGCTCCTGGGAGTCCAGTATTAGATTCCGATGCACCAGTGCAGGTTTACTGTATCCCTTGGACCTTCACATTGACGATGAAACACAAAAATCGCATCGGAATTGAATATAAAAGGCACAATGCCGACTTATGTGCAAGCAGGTTGAATCTTCTAAGAGTTTGTGCTTTGAGCGGCTCCTGGGAGACCAGTATTGAATTCCGATGCACCAGTGCAGGTTTACTGTATCCCTTGGACCTTTACATTGACGATGAGACACAGAAATCGCATCGGAATTTAATATAAAAGACACAATGCCGACATAAGTACAAGAAGAAAGAATCTTCGAAGCGTTTGTGCTTTGAGCGGCTCCTGGGAAACCAGTATTAGATTCCGATGCACCAGTGCAGGTTTACTGTATCCCTTGGACCTTCACATTGACGATGAAACACAGAAATCGCATCGGAATTGAATATAAAAGACACAATGCCGACTTAAGTATAAGAAGAGTGAATCTTCTATGAGTTTGTGCTTTGAGCGGCTCCTGGGAGACCAGTATTAGATTCCAATGCACCAGTGCAGGTTTACTGTGTCCCTTGGACCTTCACATTGACGATGAAACACAGAAATCGCATCGGAATTGAATATAAAAGGCACAATGCCGACTTAAGTACAAGAAGAGTGAATCTTCTAAGAGTTTGTGCTTTGAGCGGCTCCTGGGAGACCAGTATTAGATTCCGATGCACCAGTGCAGGTTTACTGTATCCCTTGGACCTTCACATTCACGATGAAACACAGAAATCGCATCGGAATTGAATATAAAAGGCACAATGCCGACATAAGTACAAGAAAAGTGAATCTTCTAAGAATATGTGCTTTGAGCGGCTCCTGGGAGACCAGTATTAGATTCCTATGAACCAGTGCAGGTTTACTGTATCCCTTAAACCTTCACATTGACGATGAAAGACAGAAATCGCATCGGAATTGAATATAAAAGGCACAATGCCGACTTAAGTACAAGATAAGTGAATCTTCTAAGAGTTTGTGATTTGAGCGGCTCCTGGGAGACCAGTATTGGATTCCGATGCACCAGTGCAGGTTTACTGTATCCCTTGGACCTTCACATTGACGATGAAACACAGAAATCGCATCGGAATTGAATATAAAAGGCACAATGCCGACTTAAGTACAAGAAGAGTGAATCTTCTAAGAGTTTGTGCTTTGAGCGGATCCTGGGAGACCAGTATTGGATTCCGATGCACCAGTGCAGGTTTACTGTATCCCTTGGACCTTCACATTGACGATGAAACACAGAAATCGCATCGGAATCGAATATAAAAGTCACAATGCCGACTCAAGTATAAGAAGAGTGAAAATTCTATGAGTTTGTGCTTTGAGCGGCTCCTGGGAGACCAGTATTAGATTTCGATGCACCAGTGCAGGTTTACTGAATCCCTTGGACCTTCACATTGACGATGAAACACAGAAATCGCATCGCAATTGAATATAAAAGGCACAATGCCGACTTAAGTACAGGAAGACTGAATTTTCTAAGAGTTTGTGCTTTGAGCGGCTCCTGGGAGACCAGTATTAGATTCCGATGCACCAGTGCAGGTTTACTGTATCCCTTGGACCTTCACATTGACGATGAAACACAGAAATCGCATCGGATTTGAATATAAAAGGCACAATGCCGACTTAAGTACAAGAAGAGTGAATCTTCTAAGAGTTTGTGCTTTGAGCGGCTCCTGGGAGACCAGTATTAGATTCCGATGCACCAGTGCATTTTTACTGTATCCCTTGGACCTTCACATTGACGATGAAACACAGAAATCGCATCGGAATTGAATATAAGACGCACAATGCCGACTTAAGTACAAGAAGAGTGAATCTTCTAAGAGTTTGTGCTTTGAGCGGCTCCTGGAAGACCAGTATTAGATTCCGATGCACCAGTGGAGGTTTACTGTATCCCTTGGACCTTCACGACGATGAAACACAGAAATCGTATCGGAATTGAATATAAAAGGCACAATGCTGACTTAAGTACAAGAAGAGTGAGTCTTCTAACAGCTTGTGCTTTGAGCGGCTCCTGGGAGTCCAGTATTAGATTCCGATGCACCAGTGCAGGTTTACTGTATCCCTTGGACATTCACATTGACGATAAGACACAGAAATCGCATCGGAATTGAATATAAAAGGCACAATGCCGACTTAAGTGCAGGCAGAGTGAATCTTCTAAGAGTTTGTGCTTTGAGCGGCTCCTGGGAGACCAGTATTGAATTCCGATTCACCAGTGCAGGTTTACTGTATCCCTTGGACCTTTACATTGACGATGAGACACAGAAATCGCATCGGAATTTAATATAAAAGACACAATGCCGACATAAGTACAAGAAGAAAGAATCTTCTAAAAGTTTGTGTCTGAGCGGCTCCTGGGGGACCAGTATTAGATTCCGATGTACCAGTGCAGGTTTACTGTATCCCTTGGACCTTCACAATGACGATGAAACACAGAAATCGCATCGGAATTGAATGTAAAAGACACAATGCCGACTTAAGTATAAGAAGAGTGAATCTTCTATGAGTTTGTGCTTTGAGCGGCTCCTGGGAGACCAGTATTAGATTCCGATGCACCAGTGCGGGTTTACTGTGTCCCTTGGACCTTCACATTGACGATGAAACACAGAAATCGCATCGGAATTGAATATAAAAGGCACAATGCCGACTTAAGTACAAGAAGAGTGAATCTTCTAAGAGTTTGTGCTTTGAGCGGCTCCTGGGAGACCAGTATTGGATTCCGATGCACCAGTGCCGGTTTACTGTATCCCTTGGACCTTCATGACGATGAAACACAGAAATCGCATCGGAATTGAATATAAAAGGCACAATGCTGACTTAAGTACAAGAAGAGTGAGTCTTCTAACAGTTTGTGCTTTGAGCGGCTCCTGGGAGTCCAGTATTAGATTCCGATGCACCAGTGCAGGTTTACTGTATCCCTTGGACCTTCACATTGACGATGAAACACAGAAATCGCATCGGAATTGAATATAAAAGGCACAATGCCGACTTAAGTACAAGCAGAGTGAATCTTCTAAGAGTTTGTGCTTTGAGCGGCTCCTGGGAGACCAGTATTGAATTCCGATGCACCAGTGCAGGTTTACTGTATCCCTTGGACCTTTACATTGACGATGAGACACAGAAATCGCATCGGAATTGAATGTAAAAGACACAATGCCGACATAAGTACAAGAAGAAAGAATCTTCTAAGCGTTTGTGCTTTGAGCGGCTCCTGGGAGGCCAGTATTAGATTCCGATGCACCAGTGCAGGTTTACTGTATCCCTTGGACCTTCACATTGACGATGAAACACAGAATTCGCGTGGGAATTGAATATAAAAGACACAATGCCGACTTAAGTATAAGGAGAGTGAATCTTCTATGAGTTTGTGCTTTGAGCGGCTCCTGGGAGACCAGTATTAGATTCCGATGCACCAGTGCAGGTTTACTGTATCCCTTGGACCTTCATGTTGACGATGAAACACAGAAATCGCATCGGAATTGAATATAAAAGGCACAATGCCGACTTAAGTACAAGAAGAGTGAATCTTCTAAGAGTTTGTGCTTTGAGCGGCTCCTGGGACACCACTTTGGATTCCGATGCACCAGTGCAGGTTTACTGTATCCCTTGGACCTTTACATTGTCGATGAAACACAGATATCGCATCGGAATTGGATATAAAAGGCGCAATGCCGACTTAAGTAGAAGAAGAGTGAATCTTCTATGAGTTTGTGCTTTGAGCGGCTCCTGGGAGACAAGTATTAGATTCCGATGCACCAGTGCAGGTATACTGTATCCCTTGGACCTTCACATTGATGATGAAACACAGAAATCGCATCGGAATTGATTATAAAAGGCACAATTCCAACTTAAGTACAAGAAGAGTGAATCTTCTAAGAATTTGTGTTTGAGCGGCTCCTGGGCGACCAGTATTAGATTCCGATGCGCCAGTGGAGGTTTACTGTATCCCTTGGACCTTCACATTGGCGATGAAACACAGAGACCGCATCGGAATTGAATATAAAAGACACAATGCCGACTTAAGTATAAGAAGAGTGAATCTTCTAAGAGTTTGTGCTTTGAGCGGCTCCTGGGAGACCAGTATTAGATTTCGATGCACCAGTGCAGGTTTACTGTATCATTTGGACCTTCACATTGACGATGAAACACAGAAATCGCATCGGAATTGAATATAAAAGGCACAATGCCGACTTAAGTACAAGCAGAGTGAATCTTCTAAGAGTTTGTGCTTTGAGCGGCTCCTGGGAGACCAGTATTGAATTCCGATGCACCAGTGCTGGTTTACTGTATCCCTTGGACCTTTACAGTGACGATGAGACACAAAAATCGCATCGGAATTGAATATAAAAGACACAATGCCGACATAAGTACAAGAAGAAAGAATCTTCTAAGCGTCTGTGCTTTGAGCGGCTCCTGGGAGACCAGTATTAGATTCCGATGCACCAGTGCAGGTTTACTGTATCCCTTGGACCTTCACATTGACGATAAAACACAGAAATCGCATCGGAATTGAATATAAAAGACACAATGCCGACTTAAGTATAAGAAGAGAGAATCTTCTATGAGTTTGTGCTCTGAGCGGCTCCTGGGAGACCAGTATTAGATTCCGATGCACCAGTGCAGGTTTACTGTATCTCTTGGACCTTCACATTGAGGATGAAACACAGAAATCGCATCGGAATTGAATATAAAAGGCACAATGCCGACTTAAGTACAAGAAGAGTGAATCTTCTAAGAGTTTGTGCTTTGAGCGGCTCCTGGGACACCAGTTTTGGATTCCGATGCACCAGTGCAGGTTTACTGTATCCCTTGGACCTTCACATTGACGATGAAACACAGATATCGCATCGGAATTGAATATAAAAGGCACAATGCCGACTTAAGTAGAAGAAGAGTGAATATTCTATGAGTTTGTGCTTTGAGCGGCTCCTGGGAGACAAGTAATAGATTCCGATCCACCAGTGGAGGTTTACTGTATCCCTTGGACCTTCACATTGACGATGAAACACAGAAATCGCATCGGAATCGAATATAAAAGTCACAATGCCGACTCAAGTATAAGAAGAGTGAATCTTCTATGACTTTTGCTTTGAGCGGCTCCTGGGAGACCAGTATTAGATTTCGATGCACCAGTGCAGGTTTACTGTATCCCTTGGACCTTCACATTGACGATGAAACACAGAAATCGCATCGGAATTGAATATAAAACGCACAATGCTGACTTAAGTACAAGATGAGTGAGTCTTCTAACAGTTTGTGCTTTGAGCGGCTCCTGGGAGACCAGTATTAGATTCCGATGCACCAGTGCAGGTTTACTGTATCCTTTGGACCTTCACATTGACGATGAAACACAGAAATCGCATCGGAATTGATTATAAAAGTCACAATTCCGACTTCAGTACAAGAAGAGTGAATCTTCTAAGAATTTGTGTTTGAGCGGCTCCTGGGCGACCAGTATTAGATTCCGATGCACCAGTGGAGGTTTACTGTATCCCTTGGACCTTCACATTGGCTATGAAACACAGAAATCGCATCGGAATTGAATATAAAACGCACAATGCCGACTTAAGTACAAAAAGAGTGAATCTTCTATGAGTTTGTGCTTTGAGCGGCTCCTGGGAGACAAGTATTAGATTCCGATGCACCAGTGCAGGTTTACTGTATCCCTTGGACTTTAACATTGACGATGAAACACTGAAATCGCATCGGAATTGAATATAAAAGGCACAATGCCGACTTAAGTACAAGAAGAGTGAATCTTCTAAGAATTTGTGTTTGAGCGGCTCCTGGGAGACCAGTATTAGATTCCGATGCACCAGTGCAGTTTACTGTATCCGTTGGACCTTCACATTGACGATGAAACACAGAGACCGCATCGGAATTGAATATAAAACGCACAATGCCGACTTAAGTACAAGAAGAGTGAATCTTCTAAGAGTTTGTGGTTTGAGCGGCTCCTGGGAGACCAGTATTAGATTCCGATGCACCAGTGCAGGTTTACTGTATCCCTTGGACCTTCACATTGACGATGAAACACAGAAATCGCATCGGAATTGAATATAAAAGGCACAATGCCGACTTAAGTACAAGAAGAGTGAATCTTCTAAAAGTTTGTGCTTTGAGCGGCTCCTGGGAGACCAGTATTAGATTCCGATGCACCAGTGCATTTTTACTGTATCCCTTGGACCTTCACATTGACGATGAAACACAGAAATCGCATCGGAATTGAATATAAAACGCACAATGCCGACTGAAGTACAAGAAGAGTGAATCTTCTAAGAGTTTGTGCTTTGAGCGGCTCCTGTGAGACCAGTATTAGATTCCGATGCACCAGTGCAGGTTTACTGTATCCCTTGGACCTTCACATTGACGATGAAACACAGAAATCGCATCGGAATTGAATATAAAAGGCACAATGCTGACTTGAGTACAAGAAGAGTGAGTCTTCTAACAGTTTGTGCTTTGAGCGGCTCCTGGGAGACCAGTATTACATTCCGATGCAGCAGTGCAGGTTTACTGTATCCCTTGGACATTCACATTGGCGATGAAACACAGAAATCGCATCGCAATCGAATATAAAAGTCACAATGCCGACTCAAGTACAAGAAGAGTGAATCTTCTAAGAGTTTGTGCTTTGAGCGGCTCCTGGGACACCAGTTTTGGATTCCGATGCACCAGTGCAGGTTTACTGTATCCCTTGGGCCTTCACATTGACGATGAAACACAGATATCGCATCGGAATTGAATATAAAAGGCACAATGCCGACTTAAGTAGAGAAGAGTGAATATTCTATGAGTTTGTGCTTTGAGCGGCTCCTGGGAGACAAGTAATAGATTCCGATCCACCAGTGGAGGTTTACTGTATCCCTTGGACCTTCACATTGACGATGAAACACAGAAATCGCATCGGAATCGAATATAAAAGTCACAATGCCGACTCAAGTATAAGAAGAGTGAATCTTCTATGACTTTTGCTTTGAGCGGCTCCTGGGAGACCAGTATTAGATTTCGATGCACCAGTGCAGGTTTACTGTATCCCTTGGACCTTCACATTGACGATGAAACACAGATATCGCATCGGAATTGAATATAAAACGCACAATGCTGACTTAAGTACAAGATGAGTGAGTCTTCTAACAGTTTGTGCTTTGAGCGGCTCCTGGGAGACCAGTATTAGATTCCGATGCACCAGTGCAGGTTTACTGTATCCTTTGGACCTTCACATTGACGATGAAACACAGAAATCGCATCGGAATTGATTATAAAAGTCACAATTCCGACTTCAGTACAAGAAGAGTGAATCTTCTAAGAATTTGTGTTTGAGCGGCTCCTGGGCGACCAGTATTAGATTCCGATGCACCAGTGGAGGTTTACTGTATCCCTTGGACCTTCACATTGGCTATGAAACACAGAAATCGCATCGGAATTGAATATAAAACGCACAATGCCGACTTAAGTACAAGGAGAGTGAATCTTCTATGAGTTTGTGCTTTGAGCGGCTCCTGGGAGACAAGTATTAGATTCCGATGCACCAGTGCAGGTTTACTGTATCCCTTGGACTTTAACATTGACGATGAAACACTGAAATCGCATCGGAATTGAATATAAAAGGCACAATGCCGACTTAAGTACAAGAAGAGTGAATCTTCTAAGAATTTGTGTTTGAGCGGCTCCTGGGAGACCAGTATTAGATTCCGATGCACCAGTGCAGTTTACTGTATCCGTTGGACCTTCACATTGACGATGAAACACAGAGACCGCATCGGAATTGAATATAAAACGCACAATGCCGACTTAAGTACAAGAAGAGTGAATCTTCTAAGAGTTTGTGGTTTGAGCGGCTCCTGGGAGACCAGTATTAGATTCCGATGCACCAGTGCAGGTTTACTGTATCCCTTGGACCTTCACATTGACGATGAAACACATAAATCGCATCGGAATTGAATATAAAAGGCACAATGCCGACTTAAGTACAAGAAGAGTGAATCTTCTAAAAGTTTGTGCTTTGAGCGGCTCCTGGGAGACCAGTATTAGATTCCGATGCACCAGTGCAGGTTTACTGTATCCCTTGGACTTCACATTGACGATGAAACACAGAAATCGCATCGGAATTGAATATAAAAGGCACAATGCCGACTGAAGTACAAGAAGAGTGAATCTTCTAAGAGTTTGTGCTTTGAGCGGCTCCTGGGAGACCAGTATTGGATTCCGATGCACCAGTGGTGGTTTACTGTATCCCTTGGACCTTCACATTGACGATGAAACACAGAAATCGCATCGTAATTGAATATAAAAGGCACAATGCCGACTTAAGTACAAGAAGAGTGAATCTTGTAAGAGTTTGTGGTTTGAGCGGCTCCTGGAAGACCAGTATTAGATTCCGATGCACCAGTGCATTTTTACTGTATCCCTTGGACCTTCACATTGACGATGAAACACAGAGATCGCATCGGAATTGAATATAAAACGCACAATGCCGACTGAAGTACAAGAAGAGTGAATCTTCTAAGAGTTTGTGCTTTGAGCGGCTCCTGTGAGACCAGTATTAGATTCCGATGCACCAGTGCAGGTTTACTGTATCCCTTGGACCTTCACATTGACGATGAAACACAGAAATCGCATCGGAATTGAATATAAAAGGCACAATGCTGACTTGAGTATAAGAAGAGTGAGTCTTCTAACAGTTTGTGCTTTGAGCGGCTCCTGGGAGACCAGTATTACATTCCGATGCAGCAGTGCAGGTCTACTGTATCCCTTGGACATTCACATTGACGATGAAACACAGAAATCGCATCGCAATCGAATATAAAAGTCACAATGCCGACTCAAGTATAAGAAGAGTGAATCTTCTATGAGTTTGTGCTTTGATCGGCTCCTGGGAGACCAGTATTAGATTTCGATGCACCAGTGCAGGTTTACTGTATCCCTTGGACCTTCACATTGACGATGAAACACAGAAATCGCATCGGAATTGAATATAAAAGGCACAATGCCGACTTAAGTACAGGAAGAGTGAATCTTCTAAGAGATTGTGCTTTGAGCGGCTCCTGGGAGACCAGTATTAGATTCCGATGCACCAGTGCACGTTTACTGTATACCTTGGACCTTAACAATAACGATGAAACACAGAAATCGCATCGGAATTGAATATAAAAGGCACAATGCCGACTTAAGTACAAGAAGAGTGAATCTTCTAAGAGTTTGTTGTTTGGGCGGCTCCTGGGAGACCAGTATTAGATTCCGATGCACCAGTGCAGGTTTACTGTATCCCTTGGACCTTCACATTGACGATGAAACACAGAAATCGCATCGGAATTGAATATAAAAGACACAATGCCGACTTAAGTATAAGAAGAGTGAATCTTCTTTGAGTTTGTGCTTTGAGCGGCTCCTGGGAGGCCAGTATTAGATTTCGATGCACCAGTGCAGGTTTACTGTATCCCTTTGACCTTCACATTGACGATGAAACACTGAAATCGCATCAGAATTGAATATAAAAGGCACAATGCCGACTTAAGTACAAGAAGAGTGAATCTTCAAAGAATTTGTGTTTGAGCGGCTCCTGGGGGACCAGTATTAGATTCCGATGCACCAGTGCAGTTTACTGTATCCCTTGGACCTTCACATTGACGAAGAAACACAGAAACCGCATCGGAATTGAATATAAAACGCACAATGCCGACTTAAGTACAAGAAGAGTGAATCTTCTAAGAGTTTGTGGTTTGAGCGGCTCCTGGGAGACCAGTATTACATTCCGATGCACCTGTGCAGGTTTACTGTATCCCTTGGACTTCACATTGACGATGAAACACAGAAATCGCATCGGAATTGAATATAAAAGGCACAATGCCGACTGAAGTAGAAGAGGAGTGAATCATCTAAGAGTTTGTGCTTTGAGCGGCTCCTGGGAGACCAGTATTGGATTCCGATGCACCAGTGCAGGTTTAATGTATCCCTTGGACCTTCACATTGACGATGAAACACAGAAATCGCATCGTAATTGAATATAAAAGGCACAATGCCGACTTAAGTACAAGAAGAGTGAATCTTCTAAGAGTTTGTGGTTTGAGCGCCTCCTGGCAGACCAGTATTAGATTCCGATGCATCAGTGCATTTTTACTGTATCCCTTGGACCTTCACATTGACGATGAAACACAGAAATCGCATCGGAATTGAATATAAAACGCACAATGCCGACTTAAGTACAAAAAGAGTGAATCTTCTAAGAGTTTGTGCATTGAGCGGCTCCTGGGAGACCAGTATTAGATTCCGATGCACCAGTGCAGGTTTACTGTATCCCTTGGACTTTCACATTGACGATGAAACACTGAAATCGCATCGGAATTGAATATAAAAGGCACAATGCCGACTTAAGTACAAGAAGAGTGAATCTTCTAAGAATTTGTGTTTGAGCGGCTCCTGGGAGACCAGTATTAGATTCCGATGCACCAGTGCAGTTTACTGTATCCGTTGGACCTTCACATTGACGATGAAACACAGAGACCGCATCGGAATTGAATATAAAACGCACAATGCCGACTTAAGTACAAGAAGAGTGAATCTTCTAAGAATTTGTGGTTTGAGCGGCTCCTGGGAGACCAATATTAGATTCCGATGCACCAGTGCAGGTTTACTGTATCCCTTGGACCTTCACATTGACGATGAAACACAGAAATTGCATCGGAATTGAATATAAAAGGCACAATGCCGACTTAAGTACAAGAAGAGTGAATCTTCTAAAAGTTTGTGCTTTGAGCGGCTCCTTGGAGACCAGTATTAGATTCCGATTCACCAGTGCAGGTTTACTGTATCCTTTGGACTTCACATTGACGATGAAACACAGAAATCGCATCGGAATTGAATATAAAAGGCACAATGCCGACTGAAGTACAAGAAGAGTGAATCTTCTAAGAGTTTGTGCTTTGAGCGGCTCCTAGGAGACCAGTATTGGATTCCGATGCACCAGTGCAGGTTTACCGTATCCCTTGGACCTTCACATTGACGATGAAACACAGAAAACGCATCGCAATTGAATATAAAAGGCACAATGCCGACTTAAGTACAAGAAGAGTGAATCTTGTAAGAGTTTGTGGTTTGAGCGGCTCCTGGAAGACCAGTATTAGATTCCGATGCACCAGTGCAGGTTTACTGTATCCCTTGGACTTCACATTGACGATGAAACACAGAAATCGCATCGGAATTGAATATAAAAGGCACAATGCCGACTGAAGTAGAAGAGGAGTGAATCTTCTAAGAGTTTGTGCTTTGAGCGGCTCCTGGGAGACCAGTATTACATTCCGATGCAGCAGTGTAGGTTTACTGTATCCCTTGGACATTCACATTGACGATGAAACACAGAAATCGCATCGCAATCGAATATAAAAGTCACAATGCCGACTTGAGTACAAGAAGAGTGAGTCTTCTAACAGTTTGTGCTTTGAGTGGCTCCTGGAAGACCAGTATTAGATTCCGATGCACCAGTGCAGGTTTACTGTATCCCTTGGACCTTCACATTGACGATAAAACACAGAAATCGCATCGGAATTTAATATAAATGGCACAGTGCCGACATAAGTACAAGCAGAGTGAATCTTCCAGGAGTTTGTGCTTGGAGCGGCTCCTGGGAGAGCAGTATTGAATTCCGATGCACCAGTGCAGGTTTACTGTATCCCTTGGACCTTTACATTGACGATGAGACACAGAAATCGCATCGGAATTGAATATAAAAGTCACAATGCCGACATAAGTACAAGAAGAAAGAATCTTCTAAGCGTTTGTGTTTTGAGCGGCTCCTGGGACACCAGTATTAGATTCCGATGCACCAGTGCAGGTTTACTGTATCCCTTGGACCTTCCCATTGACGATGAAACACAGAAATCGCATCGGAATTGAATATAAAAGACACAATGCCGACTTAAGTATAAGAAGAGTGAATCTTCTTTGAGTTTGTGCTTTGAGCGGCTCCTGGGAGGCCAGTATTAGATTTCGATGCACCAGTGCAGGTTTACTGTATCCCTTTGACCTTCACATTGACGATGAAACACTGAAATCGCATCAGAATTGAATATAAAAGGCACAATGCCGACTTAAGTACAAGAAGAGTGAATCTTCAAAGAATTTGTGTTTGAGCGGCTCCTGGGGGACCAGTATTAGATTCCGATGCACCAGTGCAGTTTACTGTATCCCTTGGACCTTCACATTGACGAAGAAACACAGAAACCGCATCGGAATTGAATATAAAACGCACAATGCCGACTTAAGTACAAGAAGAGTGAATCTTCTAAGAGTTTGTGGTTTGAGCGGCTCCTGGGAGACCAGTATTAGATTCCGATGCACCAGTGCAGGTTTACTGTATCCCTTGGACTTTCACATTGACGATGAAACACTGAAATCGCATCGGAATTGAATATAAAAGGCACAATGCCGACTTAAGTACAAGAAGAGTGAATCTTCTAAGAATTTGTGTTTGAGCGGCTCCTGGGAGACCAGTATTAGATTCCGATGCACCAGTGCAGTTTACTGTATCCGTTGGACCTTCACATTGACGATGAAACACAGAGACCGCATCGGAATTGAATATAAAACGCACAATGCCGACTTAAGTACAAGAAGAGTGAATCTTCTAAGAATTTGTGGTTTGAGCGGCTCCTGGGAGACCAATATTAGATTCCGATGCACCAGTGCAGGTTTACCGTATCCCTTGGACCTTCACATTGACGATGAAACACAGAAATTGCATCGGAATTGAATATAAAAGGCACAATGCCGACTTAAGTACAAGAAGAGTGAATCTTCTAAAAGTTTGTGCTTTGAGCGGCTCCTGGGAGACCAGTATTAGATTCCGATTCACCAGTGCAGGTTTACTGTATCCCTTGGACTTCACATTGACGATGAAACACAGAAATCGCATCGGAATTGAATATAAAAGGCACAATGCCGACTGAAGTACAAGAAGAGTGAACCTTCTAAGAGTTTGTGCTTTGAGCGGCTCCTAGGAGACCAGTATTGGATTCCGATGCACCAGTGCAGGTTTACCGTATCCCTTGGACCTTCACATTGACGATGAAACACAGAAAACGCATCGTAATTGAATATAAAAGGCACAATGCCGACTTAAGTACAAGAAGAGTGAATCTTGTAAGAGTTTGTGGTTTGAGCGGCTCCTGGGAGACCAGTATTACATTCCGATGCAGCAGTGTAGGTTTACTGTATCCCTTGGACATTCACATTGACGATGAAACACAGAAATCGCATCGCAATCGAATATAAAAGTCACAATGCCGACTTGAGTACAAGAAGAGTGAGTCTTCTAACAGTTTGTGCTTTGAGTGGCTCCTGGAAGACCAGTATTAGATTCCGATGCACCAGTGCAGGTTTACTGTATCCCTTGGACCTTCACATTGACGATAAAACACAGAAATCGCATCGGAATTTAATATAAATGGCACAGTGCCGACATAAGTACAAGCAGAGTGAATCTTCCAGGAGTTTGTGCTTGGAGCGGCTCCTGGGAGAGCAGTATTGAATTCCGATGCACCAGTGCAGGTTTACTGTATCCCTTGGACCTTTACATTGACGATGAGACACAGAAATCGCATCGGAATTGAATATAAAAGTCACAATGCCGACATAAGTACAAGAAGAAAGAATCTTCTAAGCGTTTGTGTTTTGAGCGGCTCCTGGGACACCAGTATTAGATTCCGATGCGCCAGTGCAGGTTTACTGTATCCCTTGGACCTTCACATTGACGATGAAACACAGAAATCGCATCGGAATTGAATATAAAAGACACAATGCCGACTTAAGTATAAGGAGAGTGAATCTTCTATGAGTTTGTGCTTTGAGCGGCTCCTGGGAGGCCAGTATTAGATTTAGTTTCACCAGTGCAGGTTTACTGTATCCCTTGGACCTTCACATTGACGATGAAACACAGAAATCGCATCGGAATTGAATATAAAAGGCACAATGCCGACTTAAGTACAAGAAGAGTGGATCTTCTAAGAATTTGTGCTTTGAGCGGCTCCCGCGAGACCAGTATTAGATTCCGATGCACCAGTGCCGGTTTACTGTATCCCTTGGACCTTCACATTGACGATGAAACACAGAAATCGCATCGGAATTGAATATAAAAGGCACAATGCTGACTTAAGTACAAGAAGAGTGAGTCTTCTAACAGTTTGTGCTTTGAGCGGCTCCTGGGAGACCAGTATTAAATTCCGATGCACCAGTGCAGGTTTACTGTATCCCTTGGACCTTCACATTGACGATGAAACACAGAAATCGCATCGGAATTGAATATAAAAGGCACAATGCCGACTTAAGTACAAGAAGAGTGAAACTTGTAAGAGTTTGTGGTTTGAGCGGCTCCTGGAAGACCAGTATTAGATTCCGATGCACCAGTGCATTTTTACTGTATCCCTTGGACCTTCACATTGACGATGAAACACAGAAATCGCATCGGAATCGAATATAAATGTCACAATGCCGACTCAAGTACAAGAAGAGTGAATCTTCTATGAGTTTGTGCTTTGATCGGCTCCTGGGAGACCAGTATTAGATTCCGATGCACCAGTGCAGGTTTACTGTATCCCTTGGACCTTCACATTGACGATGAAACACTGAAATCGCATCGGAATTGAATATAAAAGGCACAATGCCGACTTAAGTACAAGAAGAGTGAATCTTCAAAGAATTTGTGTTTGAGCGGCTCCTGGGAGACCAGTATTAGATTCCGATGCACCAGTGCAGTTTACTGTATCCCTTGGACCTTCACATTGACTATGAAACACAGAAACCGCATCGGAATTGAATATAAAACGCACAATGCCGACTTAAGTACAAGAAGAGTGTATCTTCTAAGAGTTTGTGGTTTGAGCGGCTCCTGGGAGACCAGTATTAGATTCCGATGCACCAGTGCAGGTTTACTGTATCCCTTGGACCTTCATATTGACGATGAAACACAGAAATTGCATCGGAATTGAATATAAAAGGCACAATGCCGACTTAAGTACAAGAAGAGTGAATCTTCGTAAAAGTTTCTGCTTTGAGCGGCTCCTGGGTGACCAGTATTAGATTCCGATGCACCAGTGCAGGTTTACTGTATCCCTTGGACTTCACATTGACGATGAAACACAGAAATCGCATCGGAATTGAATATAAAAGGCACAATGCCGACTGAAGTAGAAGAAGAGTGAATCTTCAAAGAGTTTGTGCTTTAAGCGGCTCCTGGGAGACCAGTATTGGATTCCGAAGCACCAGTGCAGGTTTACTGTATCCCTTGGACCTTCACATTGACGATGAAATACAGAAATCGCATCGTAATTGAATATAAAAGGCACAATGCCGACTTAAGTACAAGAAGAGTGAATCTTCTAAGAGTTTGTGCATTGAGCGGATCCTGGGAGACCAGTATTAGATTCCGATGCACCAGTGCAGGTTTACTGTATCCCTTGGACCTTCACATTGACGATGAAACACAGAAATCGCATCGGAATTGAATATAAAAGGCACAATGCTGACTTGAGTACAAGAAGAGTGAGTCTTCTAACAGTTTGTGCTTTGAGTGGCTCCTGGAAGACCAGTATTAGATTCCGATGCACCAGTGCAGGTTTACTGTATCCCTTGGACCTTCACATTGACGATGAAACACAGAAATCGCATCGGAATTTAATATAAATGTCACAGTGCCGACATAAGTACAAGCAGAGTGAATCTTCCAGGAGTTTGTGCTTGAAGCGGCTCCTGGGAGAGCAGTATTGAATTCCGATGCACCAGTGCAGGTTTACTGTATCCCTTGGACCTTTACATTGTTGATGAGACACAGAAATCGCATCGGAATTGAACATAAAAGTCACAATGCCGACATAAGTACAAGAAGAAAGAATCTTCTAAGCGTTTGTGTTTTGAGCGGCTCCTGGGACACCAGTATTAGATTCCGATGCGCCAGTGCAGGTTTACTGTATCCCTTGGACCTTCACATTGACGATGAAACACAGAAATCGCATCGCAATTGAATATAAAAGGCGCAATGCCGACTTAAGTACAAGCAGAGTGAATCTTCTATGAGTTTGTGCTTTGAGCGGCTCCTGGGAGACCAGTATTAGATTTCGATGCACCAGTGCAGGTTTACTGTATCCCTTGGACCTTTACATTGACGATGAGACACAGAAATGGCATCGGAATTGAATATAAAACGCACAATGTCGACTTAAGTAAAAGAAGAGTGAATCTTCTAAGAATTTGCGTTTGAGCGGCTCCTGGGAGACCAGTATTAGATTCCGATGCACCAGTGCAGTTTACTGTATCCCTTGGACCTTCACATTGACGATGAAACACAGAAACCGCATCGCAATTGAATATATAACGCACAATGCCGACTTAAGTACAAGAAGAGTGAATCTTCTAAGAGTTTGTGGTTTGAGCGGCTCCTGGGAGACCAGTATTAGATTCCGATGCACCAGTGCAGGTTTACTGTATCCCTTGGACCTTCACAATGACGATGAAACACAGAAATTGCATCGGAATTGAATATAAAAGGCACAATGCCGACTTAAGTACGAGAAGAGTGAATCTTCTAAAAGTTTGTGTTTGAGCGGCTCCTGGTAGACCAGTACTAGATTCCGATGCACCAGTACAGGTTTATTGTATCCCTTGGATCTCACATTGTCGATGAAACACAGAAATCGCATCGGAATGGAATATAAAAGACACAATGCCGCCTCAAGTATAAGAAGAGTGAATCTTCTATGAGTTGGTGCTTTGAGCGGCTCCTGGGAGAGCAGTATTGAATTCCGATGCACCAGTGCAGGTTTACTGTATCCCTTGGACCTTTACATTGACGATGAGACACAGAAATCGCATCGGAATTGAATATAAAAGACACAATGCCGACTTAAGTATAAGAAGAGTGAATCTTCTATGAGTTTGTGCTTTGAGCGGCTCCTGGGAGGCCAGTATTAGATTTCGATGCACCAGTGCAGGTTTACTGTATCCCTTGGGCCTTCACATTGACGATGAAACACAGAAATCGCACAGGAATTGAATATAAAAGGCACAATGCCGACTTAAGTACAAGAAGAGTGGATCTTCTAAGAGTTTGTGCTTTGAGCGGCTCCCGGGAGACCAGTATTAGATTCCGATGCACCAGTGCAGGTTTACTGTATCCCTTGGACATTCACATTGACGATGAAACACAGAAATCGCATTGGAATTGCATATAAAAGGCACAATGCTGACTTAAGTACAAGAAGAGTGAGTCTTCTAACAGTTTGTGCTTTGAGCGGCTCCTGGGAGACCAGTATTGAATTCCGATGCACCAGTGCTGATTTACTGTATCCCTTGGACCTTCACATTGACGATGAAACACAGAAATCGCATCGGAATCGAATATAAAAGTCACAATGCCGACTCAAGTATAAGAAGAGTGAATCTTCTATGAGTTTGTGCTTTGAGCGGCTCCTGGGAGACCAGTATTAGATTTCGATGCACCAGTGCAGGTTTACTGTATCCCTTGGACCTCCACATTGACGATGAAACACAGAAATCGCATCGGAATTGAATATAAAAGGCATAATGCCGACTTAAGTACAGGAAGAGTGAATCTTCTATGAGTTGGTGCTTTGAGCGGCTCCTGGGAGACCAGTATTAGATTTCGATTCATCAGTGCAGGTTTACTGTATCCCTTGGACCTTCACATTGACGATGAAACACTGAAATCGCATCGGAATTGAATATAAAAGGCACAATGCCGACTTAAGTACAAGAAGAGTGAATCTTCTAAGAACTTGCGTTTGAGCGGCTCCTGGGAGACCAGTATTAGATTCCGATGCACCAGTGCAGTTTACTGTATCCCTTGGACCTTCACATTGACGATTTAACACAGAAACCGCATCGCAATTGAATATAAAACGCACAATGCCGACTTAAGTACAAGAAGAGTGAATCTTCTAAGAGTTTGTGGTTTGAGCGGCTCCTGGGAGACCAGTATTAGATTCCGAAGCACCAGTGCAGGTTTACTGTATCCCTTCGACCTTCACAATGACGATGAAACACAGAAATCGCATCGGAATTGAATATAAAAGGCACAATGCCGACTTAAGTACAAGAAGAGTGAATGTTCTAAAAGTTTGTGTTTGAGCGGCTCCTGGTATACCAGTACTAGATTCCGATGCACCAGTGCAGGTTTACTGTATCCCTTGGATTTCACATTGACGATGAAACACAGAAATCGTTTCGGAATTGAATATAAAAGGCACAATGCCGACTGAAGTACAAGAAGAGTGAATCTTCTATGAGTTTGTGCTTTGAGCGGCTCCTGGGAGGCCAGTATTAGATTTAGTTTCACCAGTGCAGGTTTACTGTATCCCTTGGACCTTCACATTGACGATGAAACACAGAAATCGCATCGGAATTGAATATAAAAGGCACAATGCCGACTTAAGTACAAGAAGAGTGGATCTTCTAAGAATTTGTGCTTTGAGCGGCTCCCGCGAGACCAGTATTAGATTCCGATGCACCAGTGCGGGTTGACTGTATGCCTTGGACCTTCACATTGACGATGAAACACAGAAATCGCATCGGAATTGAATATAAAAGGCACAATGCTGACTTAAGTACAAGAAGAGTGAGTCTTCTAACAGTTTGTGCTTTGAGCGGCTCCTGGGAGACCAGTATTAAATTCCGATGCACCAGTGCAGGTTTACTGTATCCCTTGGACCTTCACATTGACGATGAAACACAGAAATCGCATCGGAATTGAATATAAAAGGCGCAATGCCGACTTAAGTACAAGCAGAGTGAATCTTCTATGAGTTTGTGCTTTGAGCGGCTCCTGGGAGACCAGTATTAGATTTCGATGCACCAGTGCAGGTTTACTGTATCCCTTGGACCTTCACATTCACGATGAAACACAGAAATCGCATCGGAATTGAATATAAAAGGCATAATGCCGACTTAAGTACAGGAAGAGTGAATCTTCTAAGAGATTGTGCTTTGAGCGGCTCCTGGGAGACCAGTATTAGGTTCCGATGCACCAGTGCAGGTTTACTGTATCCCTTGGACCTTCACATTGACGATGAAACACAGAAATCGCATCGGAATTGAATATAAAAGGCACAATGCCTACTTAAGTACAAGAAGAGTGAATCTTCTAAGAGTTTGTGCTTTGAGCGGCTCCTGGAAGACCAGTATCAGATTCCGATGCACCAGTGCATTTTTACTGTATCCCTTGGACCTTCACATTGACGATGAAACACAGAAATCGCATCGGAATTGAATATAAAACGCACAATGCCGACTTAAGTACAAGAAGAGTGAGACTTCTAAGTGTTTGTGCTTTGAGCGGCTCCTGGGAGACCAGTATTAGATTCCGATGCACCACTGCAGGTTTACTGTATCCCTTGGACCTTCACATTGACGATGAAACACAGGAATCGCATCGGAATTGAATATAAAAGACACAATGCAGACATAAGTACAAAAAGAAAGAATCTTCTAAGCGTTTGTGCTTTGAGCGGCTCCTGGGACACCAGTATTAGATTCCGATGCACCAGTGCAGGTTTACTGTATCCCTTGGACCTTCACATTGACGTTGAAACACAGAAATCGCATCGGAATTGAATATAAAAGGCACAATGACGACTTAAGTACAGGAAGAGTGAATCTTCTAAGAGATTGTCCTTTGAGCGGCTCCTGGGAGACCAGTATTAGATCCCGATGCACCAGTGCAGGTTTACTGTATCCCTTGGACCTTCACATTGACGATGAAACACAGAATTCGCATCGGAATTGAATATAAAAGACAAAATGCCGCCTCAAGTATAAGAAGAGTGAATCTTCTATGAGTTTGTGCTTTGAGCGGCTCCTGGGAGACCAGTATTAGATTTCGATGCACCAGTGCAGGTTTACTGTATCCCTTGAACCTTCACAATGACGATGAAACACAGAAATCGCATCGGAATTGAATATAAAAGGCACAATGCCGACTTAAGTACAAGAAGAGTGAATCTTCTAAGAGTTTTTGGTTTGGGCGGCTCCTGCGAGACCAGTATTAGATTCCAAGGCACCGGTGCAGGTTTACTGTATCGCATGGACCTTCACATTGACGATGAAACACAGAAATCGCATTGGAATTGAATATAAAAGGCACAATGCCGACTTAAGTATAAGAAGAGTGAATCTTCTATGAGTTTGTGCTTTGATCGGCACCTAGGGGACCAGTATTAGATTTCGATGCACCAGTGCAGGTTTACTGTATCCCTTGAACCTTCACAATGACGATGAAACACAGAAATCGCATCGGAATTGAATATAAAAGGCACAATGCCGACTTAAGTACAAGAAGAGTGAATCTTCTAAGAGTTTTTGGTTTGGGCGGCTCCTGGGAGACCAGTATTAGATTCCAAGGCACCGGTGCAGGTTTACTGTATCGCATGGACCTTCACATTGACGATGAAACACAGAAATCGCATTGGAATTGAATATAAAAGGCACAATGCCGACTTAAGTATAAGAAGTGTGAATCTTCTATGAGTTTGTGCTTTGATCGGCCCCTGGGGGACCAGTATTAGATTTCGATGCACCAGTGCAGGTTTACTGTATCCCTTGGACCTTCACATTGACGATGAAACACAGAAATCGCATCGGAATTGAATATAAGAGGCACAAAGCCGACGTAAGTACAAGAAGAGTGAGTCTTCTAAGAGTTTCTGCTTTGAGCGGCTCCTGGGAGACCAGTATTAGATTCCGATGCACCAGTGCAAGTTTACTGTATCCCTTGGACCTTCACATTGACGATGAAACACAGAAATCGCATCGGAATTGAATATAAAAGGCACAATGCCGACTTAAGTACAAGAAGAGTGAATCTTCTAAGAGTTTGTGCTTTGAGCGGCTCCTGGGAGACCAGTATTAGATTCCGATGCACCAGTGCAGGTTTACTGTATCCCTTGGACCTTCACATTGACGATGAAACACAGAAATCGCATCGGAATTGAATATAAAAGGCACAATGCCGACTTAAGTACAAGAAGAGTGAATCTTCTAAGAGTTTGTGCTGTGAGCGGCAAATGGGAGACCAGTATTAGATTCCGATGCACCAGTGCAGGTTTACTGTATCCCTTGGACCTTCACATTGACGATGAAACACAGAAATCGCATCACAATTGAATATAAAAGGCACAATAACGACTTAAGTACAAGAAGAGTGAAGCTTCTAAGAGTTTGTGCTGTGAGCGGCAAATGGGAGACCAGTATTAGATTCCGATGAACCAGTGCAGGTTTACTGTATCCCTTGGACCTTCACATTGACGATGAAACACAGAAATCGCACCGGAATCGAATATAAAAGTCACAATGCCGACTCAAGTATAAGAAGAGTGAATCTTCTATGAGTTTGTGCTTTGTTCGGCTCCTGGGAGACCAGTATTAGATTTCGATGCACCAGTGCAGGTTCACTGCATCCCTTGGGACTTCACATTGACGATGAAACACAGAAATCGCATCGGAATTGAATATAAGAGGCACAATGCCGACGTAAGTACAAGAAGAGTGAATCTTGTAAGAGTTTCTGCTTTGAGCGGCTCCTGGCAGACCAGTATTAGATTACGATGCACCAGTGCAAGTTTACTGTATCCCTTGGACCTTCACATTGACGATGAAACACAGAAATCGCATTGGAATTGAATATAAATGGCACAATGCCGACTTAAGTATAAGAAGAGTGAATCTTCTATGAGTTTGTGCTTTGAGCGGCTCCTGGGAGACCAGTATTAGATTGCGATGCACCAGTGCAGGTTTACTGTATCCCTTGAATCTTCACAATGACGATGAAACACAGAAATCGCATCGGAATTGAATATAAAAGGCACAATGCCGACTTAAGTACAAGAAGAGTGAATCTTCTAAGAGTTTTTGGTTTGGGCGGCTCCTGGGAGACCAGTATTAGATTCCAAGGCACCGGTGCAGGTTTACTGTATCGCTTGGACTTTCACATTGACGATGAAGCACAGAAATCGCATTGGAATTGAATATAAAAGGCACAATGCCGACTGAAGTACAAGAAGAGTGAATCTTCTAAGAGTTTGTGCTTTGAGCGGCTCCTGCAAGACCAGTATTAGATTCCGATGCACCAGTGCAGGTTTACTGTATCCCATTGGACCTTCACATTGACGATGAAACACAGAAATCGCATCGGAATTGAATATAAAAGGCACAATGCGGACATAAGTACAAGAAGAGTGAATCCTCTAAGAGTTTGTGCTTTGACCGGCTCCTGGGAGACCAGTATTAGATTCCGATGCACCAGTGCAGGTTTACTGTATCCCTTGGACCTTCACATTGACGATGAAACACAGAAATCGCATTGGAATTGAATATAAAAGGAACAATGCCGACTTACGTACAAGAAGAGTGAATCTTCTAAGAGTTTGTGCTTTGAGCGGCTCCTGGGAGACCAGTATTAGATTCCGATTCACCAGTGCACGTTTACTGTATCCCTTGGACCTTCACATTGACGGTGAAACACAGAAATCGCATCGGAATTCAATATAAGAGGCACAATGCCGACTTAAGTACAAGAAGAGTGAATCTTCTAAGAGTTTGTGCTTTCAGCGGCTCCTGGGAGACCAGTATTGGATTCCGAGGCACCAGTGCAGGTTTACTGTATCCCTTGGACCATCACATTGACGATGAAACACAGAAATCGCATCGGAATTGAATATAAATAGCACAATGCCGACTTAAGTAGAAGAAGTGTGAATCTTGTAAGAGTTAGTGCTTTGAGCGGCTCCTGGGAGACCAGTATTAGATTCCGATGCACCAGTGCAGGTTTACTTTATCCCTTGGACCTTCACATTGAGGCTGAAACACAGAAATCGCATCGGAATTGAATATAAAAAGGACAATACCAACTTAAGTACAAGAAGAGTGAATCTTCTAAGTGTTTGTGCTTTGAGCGGCTCCTGGGAGACCAGTATTGGATTCCGGTGCACCATTGCAGGTTTACTGTATCCCTTGGACCTTCACATTGACGATGAAACACAGAAATCGCATCGGAATTGAATATAAAAGGCACAATGCCGACTGAAGTACAAGAAGAGTGAATCTTCTAAGAGTTTGTGCTTTGAGCGGCTCCTGGGAGACCAGTATTGGATTCCGATGCACCAGTGCAGGTTTTCTGTATCCCTTGGACCTTCACATTGACGATGAAACACAGATATCGCATCGGAATTGAAAATAAAAGGCACAATACCGACTTAAGCACAAGAAGAGTGAATCCTCTAAGAGTTTGTGGTTTGAGCGGCTCCTGGGAGACCAGTATTGGATTCCGATGCACCAGTGCAGGTTTACTGTATCCCTTGGACCTTCACATTGACGATGAAACACAGATATCGCATCGGAATTGAAAATAAAAGGCACAATACCGACTTAAGTACAAGATGAGTGAATCTTCTAAGAGTTTGTGCTTTGAGCGGCTCCTGGGAGACCAGTATTAGATTCCGATCCACCAGTGCACTTTTACTGTATCCCATTGGGCCTTCACATTGACGATGAAACACAGAAACCGCTTGGAATTGAATATAAAAGGCACAATGCCAACTTAAGTACAAGAAGAGTGAATCTTCTAAGAGTTTGTGCTTTGAGCGGCTCCTGGGAGACCAGTATTGGATTCCGAGGCACCAGTGCAGGTTTACTGTATCCCTTGGACCTTCACATTGACGATGAAACACAGAAATCGCATCGGAATTGAATATGAAAGGCACAATGCCGACTTAAGTACAAGAAGAGTGAATCTTCTAAGAGTTTGTGCTGTGAGCGGCAAATGGGAGACCAGTATTAGATTCCGATGCACCAGTGCAGGTTTACTGTATCCCTTGAACCTTCACATTGACGATGAAACACATAAATCGCATCGTAATTGAATATAAAAGGCACAATAATGACTTAAGTACAAGAAGAGTGAATCTTCTAATAGTTTGTGCTTTGAGCGGCTCCTGGGAGACCAGTATTGGATTCCGATGCACCAGTGGAGGTTTTCTGTATCCCTTGGACCTTCCCATTGACAATGAAACACAGAAATCGCATTGGAATTGAATATAAAAGGCACAATGCCGACTTAAGTACAAGAAGAGTGAATCTTCTAAGAGTTTCTGCTTTGAGCGGCTCCTGGCAGACCAGTATTAGATTACGATGCACCAGTGCAAGTTTACTGTATCCCTTGGACCTTCACATTGACGATGAAACACAGAAATCGCATTGGAATTGAATATAAATGGCACAATGCCGACTTAAGTATAAGAAGAGTGAATCTTCTATGAGTTTGTGCTTTGAGCGGCTCCTGGGAGACCAGTATTAGATTGCGATGCACCAGTGCAGGTTTACTGTATCCCTTGAATCTTCACAATGACGATGAAACACAGAAATCGCATCGGAATTGAATATAAAAGGCACAATGCCGACTTAAGTACAAGAAGAGTGAATCTTCTAAGAGTTTTTGGTTTGGGCGGCTCCTGGGAGACCAGTATTAGATTCCAAGGCACCGGTGCAGGTTTACTGTATCGCTTGGACTTTCACATTGACGATGAAGCACAGAAATCGCATTGGAATTGAATATAAAAGGCACAATGCCGACTTAAGTACAAGAAGAGTGAATCTTCTAAGAGTTTGTGCTTTGAGCGGCTCCTGGAAGACCAGTATTAGATTCCGATGCACCAGTGCAGGTTTACTGTATCCCATTGGACCTTCACATTGACGATGAAACACAGAAATCGCATCGGAATTGAATATAAAAGGCACAATGCGGACATAAGTACAAGAAGAGTGAATCTTCTAAGAGTTTGTGCTTTGACCGGCTCCTGGGAGACCAGTATTAGATACCGATGCACCAGTGCAGGTTTACTGTATCCCTTGGACCTTCACATTGACGATGAAACACAGAAATCGCATTGGAATTGAATATAAAAGGAACAATGCCGACTTACGTACAAGAAGAGTGAATCTTCTAAGAGTTTGTGCTTTGAGCGGCTCCTGGCAGACCAGTATTAGATTCCGATGCACCAGTGCAGGTTTACTGTATCCTCTGAACCTTCACATTGACGATGAAACACACAAATCGCATTGGAATTGAATATAAATAGCACAATGCCGACTTAAGTAGAAGAAGTGTGAATCTTGTAAGAGTTTGTGCTTTGAGCGGCTCCTGGGAGACCAGTATTGGATTCCGGTGCACCATTGCAGGTTTACTGTATCCCTTGGACCTTCACATTGACGATGAAACACAGATATCGCATCGGAATTGAAAATAAAAGGCACAATACCGACTTAAGTACAAGAAGAGTGAATCCTCTAAGAGTTTGTGGTTTGAGCGGCTCCTGAGAGACCAGTACTAGATTACGATGCACCAGTGCAGGTTTACTGTATCCCTTGGACCTTCACATTGACGATGAAAGACAGAAATCGCATTGGAATTGAATATAAAAGGCACAATGCCGACTTAAGTACAAGAAGAGTGAATCTTCTAAGAGTTTGTGCTTTGAGCGGCTCCTGGAAGACCAGTATTATATTCCGATGCACCAGTGCAGGTTTACTGTATCCCATTGGACCTTCACATTGACGATGAAACACAGAAATCGCATCGGAATTGAATATAAAAGGCACAATGCGGACATAAGTACAAGAAGAGTGAATCTTCTAAGAGTTTGTGCTTTGACCGGCTCCTGGGAGACCAGTATTAGATACCGATGCACCAGTGCAGGTTTACTGTATCCCTTGGACCTTCACATTGACGATGAAACACAGAAATCGCATTGGAATTGAATATAAAAGGAACAATGCCGACTTACGTACAAGAAGAGTGAATCTTCTAAGAGTTTGTGCTTTGACCGGCTCCTGGCAGACCAGTATTAGATTCCGATGCACCAGTGCAGGTTTACTGTATCCTCTGAACCTTCACATTGACGATGAAACACACAAATCGCATTGGAATTGAATATAAATAGCACAATGCCGACTTAAGTAGAAGAAGTGTGAATCTTGTAAGAGTTTGTGCTTTGAGCGGCTCCTGGGAGACCAGTATTGGATTCCGATGCACCAGTGCAGGTTTACTTTATCCCTTGGACCTTCACATTAAGGCTGAAACACAGAAATCGCATCGGAATTGAATATAAAAAGGACAATACCAACTTAAGTACAAGAAGAGTGAATCTTCTAAGTGTTTGTGCTTTGAGCGGCTCCTGGGAGACCAGTATTGGATTCCGGTGCACCATTGCAGGTTTACTGTATCCCTTGGACCTTCACATTGACGATGAAACACAGATATCGCATCGGAATTGAAAATAAAAGGCACAATGCCGACTTAAGTACAAGATGAGTGAATCTTCTAAGAGTTTGTGCTTTGAGCGGCTCCTGGGAGACCAGTATTAGATTCCGATCCACCAGTGCACGTTTACTGTATCCCTTGGACCTTCACATTGACGATGAAACACAGAAATCGCTTGGAATTGAATATAAAAGGCACAATGCCAACTTAAGTACAAGAAGAGTGAATCTTCTAAGAGTTTGTGCTTTGAGCGGCTCCTGGTAGACCAGTATTGGATTCCGAGGCACCAGTGCAGGTTTACTGTATCCCTTGGACCTTCACATTGACGATGAAACACAGAAATCGCATCGGAATTGAATATGAAAGGCACAATGCCGACTTAAGTACAAGAAGAGTGAATCTTCTAAGAGTTTGTGCTTTGAGCGGCTCCTGGTAGACCAGTATTGGATTCCGAGGCACCAGTGCAGGTTTACTGTATCCCTTGGACCTTCACATTGACGATGAAACACAGAAATCGCTTGGAATTGAATATAAAAGGCACAATGCCAACTTAAGTACAAGAAGAGTGAATCTTCTAAGAGTTTGTGCTTTGAGCGGCTCCTGGTAGACCAGTATTGGATTCCGAGGCACCAGTGCACGTTTACTGTATCCCATTGGAACTTCACATTGACGATGAAACACAGAAATCGCTTGGAATTGAATATAAAAGGCACAATGCCAACTTAAGTACAAGAAGAGTGAATCTTCTAAGAGTTTGTGCTTTGAGCGGCTCCTGGTAGACCAGTATTGGATTCCGAGGCACCAGTGCAGGTTTACTGTATCCCTTGGACCTTCACATTGACGATGAAACACAGAAATCGCATCGGAATTGAATATGAAAGGCACAATGCCGACTTAAGTACAAGAAGAGTGAATCTTCTAAGAGTTTGTGCTGTGAGCGGCAAATGGGAGACCAGTATTAGATTCCGATGCACCAGTGCAGGTTTACTGTATCCCTTGAACCTTCACATTGACGATGAAACACATAAATCGCATCGGAATTGAATATAAAAGGCGCAATAATGACTTAAGTACAAGAAGAGTGAATCTTCTAATAGTTTGTGCTTTGAGCGGCTCCTGGGAGACCAGTATTGGATTCCGATGCACCAGTGGAGGTTTTCTGTATCCCTTGGACCTTCCCATTGACAATGAAACACAGAAATCGCATTGGAATTGAATATAAAAGGCACAATGCCGACTTAAGTACAAGAAGGGTGAATCTTCTAAGAGTTTGTGCTTTGAGCGGCTCCTGGGAGTCCAGTATTAGATTCCGATGCACCAGTGCAAGTTTAGTGTATCCCTTGGACCTTCACATTGACGATGAAACACAGAAATCGCATCGGAATTGAATATAAAAGGCACAATGCCGACTTAAGTAGAAGAAAAGTGAATCTTGTAAGAGTTTGTGCTTTGAGCGGCTCCTGGGAGACCAGTATTAGATTCCGATGCACCAGTGCACGTTTACTGTATCCCTTGGGCCTTCACATTGACGATGAAACATAGAAATCGCATCGGATTAGAATATAAAAGGCACAATGCCGACTTAAGTACAAGAGGAGTGATCCTTCTAAGAGGTTGTGGTTTGAGCGACTCCTGGGAGACCAGTATTAGACTCCGATGCACCAGTGCTGGTTTACTGTATCCCTTGGACCTTCACATTGACGGTGAAACACAGAAATCGCATCGGAATTGAATATAAGAGGCACAATGCCGACTTAAGTACAAGAAGAGTGAATCTTCTAAGAGTTTGTGCTGTGAGCGGCTCCTGGGAGACCAGTATTAGATTCCGATGCACCAGTGCAGGTTTACTGTATCCCTTGGACCTTCACATTGACGATGAAACACAGAAATCGCATTGGAATTGAATATAAATGGCACAATGCCGACTTAAGTAGAAGAAGAGTGAATCTTCTAAGAGTTTGTGCTTTGAGCGGCTCCTGGGAGACCAGTATTGGATTCCGATGCACCAGTGCAGGTTTACTGTATCCCTTGGCCCTTCACATTGAGGATGAAACACAGAAATCGCATCGGAATTGAATATAAAAGGCACAATGCCGACTTAAGTACTAGAAGAGTGAATCTTCAAAGAGTTTGTGGTTTGAGCGGCTCCTGGGAGACTAGTATTAGATTCCGATGCACCAGTGCAGGTGTACTGTATCCCTTGGACCTTGACATTGACGATGAAACACAGAAATCGCATCGGAATTGAATATAAAAGGCACAATGACGACTTAAGTACAGGAAGAGTGAATCTTCTAAGAGTTAGTGCTTTGAGCGGCTCCTGGGAGACCAGTATCGAATTCGGATGCACCAGTGCAGGTTTACTGTATCCCTTGGAACTTTACATTGAGGATGAGACACAGAAATCGCATCGGAATTGAATATAAAAGACACAATGCCGACATAAATACAAGAAGAAAGAATCTTCTAAGCGTTTGTGCTTTGAGCGGCTCCTGGGAGACCAGTATTAGATTTCGATGCACCAGTGCAGGTTTACTGTATCCCTTGGACCTTCACATTGACGATGAAACACAGATATCGCATCGGAATTGAATATAAAAGGCACAATGACGACTTAAGTACAGGAAGAGTGAATCTTCTAAGAGATTGTGCTTTGAGCGGCTCCTGGGAGACCAGTATTAGATTACGATGCACCAGTGCAGGTTTACTGTATCCCTTGGACCTTCACATTGACGATGAAACACAGAAATCGCATCGGAATTGAATATAAAAGACACAATGCCGCCTCAAGTATAAGAAGAGTGAATCTTCTAGGAGTCTGTGCTTTGAGCGGCTCCTGGGAGACCAGTATTAGATTTCGATGCACCAGTGCAGGTTTACTGTATCCCTTGAACCTTCACAATGTCGATGAAACACAGAAATCGCATCGGAATTGAACATAAAATGCACAATGCCGACTTAAGTACAAGAAGAGTGAATCTTCTAGTAGTTTTTGGTTTGGGCGGCTCCTGGGAGACCAGTATTAGATTCCAAGGCACCGGTGCAGGTTTACTGTATCGCTTGGACCTTCACATTGACGATGAAACATAGAAATCGCATTGGAATTGAATATAAAAGGCACAATGCCGACTTAAGTACAAGAAGAGTGAAACTTCTAAGAGTTTGTGCTTTGAGCGGCTCCTGGAAGACCAGTATTAGATTCCGATGCACCAGTGCAGGTTTACTGTATCCCTTGGACCTTCACATTCACGATGAAACACAGAAATCGCATCGGAATGGAATATAAAAGACACAATGCCGACTTAAGTACAACAAGAGTGAATCTTCAAAGATTTTGTGCTTTGAGCGGCTCCTGGTAGACCAGTATTAGATTCCGATGCACCAGAACAGGTTTACTGTATCCCTTGGACCTTCACATTGACGATGAAACACAGAAATCGCATTGGAATTGAATATAAAAGGCACAATGTCGGCTTAAGTCGAAGAAGAGTGAATCTTCTATGAGTTTGTGCTTTGAGCCACTCCTGGGAGACCAGTATTAGATTCCGATGCACCTGTGCAGGTTTACTGTACCCCTTGGACCTTCACATTGACAATGAAACACAGAAATAGCATTGCAATTGAATATAAGAGGCACAATGCCGACATAAGTACAAGAAGAGTGAATCTTCTAAGAGTTTGTGCTTTGAGCGGCTCCTGGGAGACCAGTATTAGATTCCGATGCACCAGTGCACATTTACTGTATCCCTTGGACCTTCACATTGACGATGAAACATAGAAACCGCATCGGATTAGAATATAAAAGTCACAATAACGACTTAAGTACAAGAAGAGTGAATCTTCTAAGAGTTTGTGGTTTGAGCGGCTCCTGGGAGACCAGTATTAGATTCCGATGCAACAGTGCACGTTTACTGCATCCCTTGGACCTTCACATTGACGATGAAACACGGAAATCGCATCGGAATTGAATATAAAAGACACAATGCCGACTTAAGTACAACAAGAGTGAATCTTCTAAGATTTTGTGCTTTGAGCGGCTCCTGGTAGACCAGTATTAGATTCCGATGCACCAGAGCAGGTTTACTGTATCCCTTGGACCTTCACATTGACGATGAAACACAGAAATCGCATTGGAATTGAATATAAAAGGCACAATGTCGGCTTAAGTCGAAGAAGAGTGAATCTTCTATGAGTTTGTGCTTTGAGCGGCTCCTGGGAGACCAGTATTGGATTCCGATGCACCAGTGCAGGTTTACTGTATCCCTTGGACCTTCACATTGACGATGAAACACAGAAATCGCATCGGAATTGAATATAAAAGGCACAATGCCGACTTAAGTACAAGAAGAGTGAATCTTCTAAGAGTTTGTGCTTTGAGCGGCTCCTGGGAGACCAGTATTAGATTCCGATGCACCTGTGCAGGTTTACTTTATCCGTTGGACCTTCACATTGACAATGAAACACAGAAATAGCATTGCAATTGAATATAAGAGGCACAATGCCGACATAAGTACTAGAAGAGTGAATCTTCTAAGAGTTTGTGCTTTGAGCGGCTCCTGGGAGACCAGTATTAGATTCCGATGCACCAGTGCACGTTTACTGTATCCCTTGGACCTTCACATTGACGATGAAACATAGAAACCGCATCTGATTAGAATATAAAAGGCACAATAACGACTTAAGTACAAGAAGAGTTAATCTTTTAAGAGTTTGTGGTTTGAGCGGCTCCTGGGAGACCAGTATTAGATTCCGATGCACCAGTGCACGTTTACTGCATCCCTTGGACCTTCACATTGACGATGAAACACAGAAATCGCATCGGAATTGAATATAATAGACACAATGCCGACTTAAGTATAAGAAGAGTGAATCTTCTATGAGTTTGTGCTTTGAGCGGCTCCTGGGAGACCAGTATTAGATTCCGATGCACCATGTGATATTATTGGATTTCAGACATTTTACATATGAGAAAAGGACAGCCACCGAGCTGTAGTTTGTAATGATACTAAGCATGACAACGCGAGAGTAAAGAAACGAAATCTGTTTTTAACGTGTGCCTATACCAAGACGCGCGGCCAGCGTTTAAAAGGTACTTTTAAACACTATGACACGTTGGGCGCAGATATTTAAAATCATTGCCGCAGCGCCTGATAGCAAGAAACCGCGAAACAGAGGAAAGAACGATTTATCATTTGTTAGGAAAATTGTAGAGTCTTTAGAGTTAGTTGTGCTTCTGGTCGCCGATATGTTAACGTGTACTTCATTACCTTTGATGTTTGGTTGCCGACTTGTTAAGACGTGTTGTGTAGCACCGCTACAAGTTATATTTCATTTAGTGAGAAAAACCACGTTATCATCAAGAAAGATAACGTTTTTGTAAACCTTGTGACGATAAAAAATACTTACGCGCACGACAGGACATTTAATTTTTACAAAATATCACACATACAAAAGCAGCGATTGTTGGACTGTTCCACGTATGAGAAAAACATAAAAGTGTAAGTTTTGTATTCATTGTAAATTTGTTAATGTTTATAGTTTAACGCCTTTGTTCTTTAAGAATATATTGATGATTCACTGTACAGAAAATCTATGCTTATTCTTTTCTTTAAATTAACCACAAATAATGTTTATGTTGAAATGAACTTTGTTACAGGTTCGCTCTTTATCGCGGTGTCTCGATTGTATTTGGGGGACCATTAATGTGTTCAGTTTCCGATCTGACAACTTTTTTTTACAAAATTTCACTGTTTTGCATTTTTTTTATTATTCAAATAGGTCCCTTAGGTAATTTCATTGAAGAGTCTGATTGCGTGAAAGCAATCCGGGTTCAGAGGTCATTTGAGAAACTATTTTCACGCAGTCAATCTGTACGTCTCCTGAACACAATCGAGAACCGACGCATCGTCGATCATTAATTGATTTTTCTCTCTTTCCAAGTCGTACAAAAAAAAAACGGCCAAGGAGAACTGCCGTGAGTACGCAATCTAGTGTTAAAGGGTGCATTCTTTATCTTGTCGGCAAACATTGCCATAAATTATCATCATCAATGTTATATTTGGTTAAATACGAAAAGCCCAAAAAAACCTTTTAACGCTAGATGTGGCACCCGAATTAGGGACATGACTAAAAAACTAATTTGCTCCTTTTATTTTCATGCTACCATCTGGAGAAAATTGGAAGCCAAAACCAGTGATTAAAAAAAAAAAAAGGACGCATATGCAGAAAATCGCAGTAAGAATCCACAACAGCAATAAATAGCAGCGCGCAAGACAACTAATGTGAGTACGATTTTTCATTACGTTTGAAGCTTTCCGTACCGAGCATTCAGTCGGCTCGTGACATTCACTCTCTACGCTTTTTTTTCTTTTCCTCAAGCAATTTAATTTCCAAATTTCTGTTTCCTTTTGCTATTAGATCCGCCTCTATCACATCATTTCGCTTACAATAGTTAGAAATAGTTAGGAAGAATTTCCATTGTTGCGCTTTAAGTGAATCACAATGGCCGCTATCTGTGCCAGTTTCAGTGCTGTATAAGTGTTCTTCATTTATTTTATCACTCCCGTTGCCATATTGGCATTTTCGTGTCAGAGTTTCAATTGTTTATAACGCGCAAGCAATATCTGTGAAATCAGGACGTGAAATCCTTGGAGCACCTGACAAGTGAAAATCATAATTAAAAAAAAAAAAAAAATTATCTTTTCTAGCTCGTGCAGTGTAACTACTTTAAATTTACGATGGCTGATGAGCAACCAAGGCAACTTAGACCGCGCGCGGGTGTAAACAAACCTGAATCTCGTAGTGGGGGAACAACAGACGACGAAGCGACACGTGAGCTGTCGGCGCCACAGACCGCGTCGCAGTCACGTGAATGCTCGCTGTCAGACATACTAAAATTGTTTGCTGATATGAAAACCAGTTTTGAAGCAAACATGGCACAGCTTACAAACAAGAGTGATAACATTGAAGCTCACATGGGTAACCTTGACACTCGAATGGCACAGTTAACAAACCAAAGTGACAATCTTGGAACGCAAATCAGTCAGTTAACAAACCAAAGTGACAATATTGAAACGCAAATCAGTCAGTTAGCAAATCAAAGTGACAGCAGGTTCAACAGTTTAGAATCAAGGATAGAGGACACTCAAGTGCGAATGAACAATATAGATTCTGTTATTACCGACATCCAAGCACAAATCAAAAATTCGAATGACACCATGGAGGAAAAAATTAAAGCCATTACCACTGCTTACGCAAGCGAGCTAAACGCAAGCGTACACGCAAAAATTGATAGTGTTCTTTCGATGGTGGAATCCGCTGAGACCAATATTGGTAGCAAGTTCATACATATGCAGGCCCAAATAGATGTGTGTAAATCAACAGCGAGTGACTCTTTGAAACATTACAGTGATGTTTCAAAGAGAGTAAGCCAATTGACAGAAAGTGTCAACCACGTTGGCGAGCGAGTCGAAGACCTTGCTCAGCAAATATCCGATGTCAATATTGACAAAAAGATCGCAGATGTCAACACCGGTATAAGCAATACACTTAATAGGGAATTTGAAGAGTGGATGCAATCCAAAGAACAGTACATTGTCAGCAAGGTACACGCTGAACTAAAGGGTACGGTTAAATCTGCTACAGCAGAAATCTTAACCGCTCCCGGTACTTCTGGTGACACTTTAACCAGTGAATTAGGTGAAATCAGACGAGCATTTAGCCACGATCTTCCGGAATGGAAACGTCAGCTAAGCAATGATATAGATCAACTGAAACGACAAGTTACGGAATTGCAAGGTGACAATCAAAGTGAGTATTCGCTACCGCCAGAACACGATAATCGTCAATATCCCGAGTGTCAGGTACAATTCTCACCACCAGTAAACAATACGGGTGACGAAATTTCCACATCACGTAGTCATGCCGATCAACTAACACTCGTTGAACTAATGCGAGACGAGAGTGTGCTAAAACACAGAGTTTTTCAGCCTTTTATACCTGAAAAACGAAATATACATCCCATGGTATTTCTAAAATCATTCACAGGCGCTTTTCCGGAATCATGGAACGACAGGCAGCGGATACAGTTCACTTTAGGCTATGTACACGGTGAAGGATCAATTTGGGGTACAGAAATAATAGATAAATGTCACACCTATGCAGATTTTGAAAAGCATTTTTTGAATAAATTCTGGAGTTCAGGTATACAACAAAGACTCCGAAAGGAGGTTTACAACGCCGAACCTTTCAACACCAAAGGAGGAGGGTTGAGACGTTATTTTGAAAAATATCTACGTAAAATTCAGTATTGGGACACGCCCATTTCAACCAAAGATGTAATCATGATCTTAAAGTCAAAACTTCCTGTGTCAATAAGAGAAAAACTAGTTAATGTGAGTGAAGAAGACCTAGAAGCCTTTCTTTCTGTTCTTGACAATTTGGATATGATCTATGAGGATGTGCGTGCGAGCGCGCGGAATAATTATAATAATGGACCGCCCGCTCCGCAGCAGCACATAACAAATTGCGTCAATGGAATGTCGTACCAACATAACACGGGACAACCAAACGCTCAGCCTTACGGCAATCATAACAGTTTCAACTGCCGTAATGGAAAACAATATAACAAATATCCACACCAGAACAGATACAATCCGATTTATCAAAACACACAGCAACAATACGGTAATTCACCGATAAATCACAACGGTAATTACCAGTACCAGAACAACAACACGAATAATGGAATTCGTCACAAGAGAAAATGGAACAATTATAACGGACCACAACAGTACAGTCAGCCGAGTCACTTCACTCCCTCTCACCAAATGAATTTTGCACAGCCGAAAAATGTGACATTTTCTCACCAACCCAACCAACAGTTCAGGAACAATAGTCAGGACAATTCGTCGCATGCTTTTCCTGACGCCGCCGGTCATAATAGCCAAGGAAATCCGACTATTTTTCATACACAGGCGAACCAAGCACCAAACGCGATGTCAAATAACACGCAATCAAGTGATGCACAAGTCGTATGGGATACGAACGCGAATTTTCGACCTGGCAGGTCGCAAAATACTAGTCAAGTAAAAATAACTGACATTTCAGCTCCACCCCAGTCGGAAAACCATTAGCAAATTCTTTATGCCTCCACGGGGAAGTTGCGGAACCAATAAGCTCTCATACCTATAACCACTCATGCCAACCTAAGAAAAAAGGCGCATGACAAACACATTAGCAAAGTCTTATCGTATCATATAAATGAACGAGTGCTATTGAAGACCCACTTCAAACCATCTTTGATTCATCATAAGAATCGCAAGTGGCAGCACTTGTATGAAGGACCATATATTATATTAAGAAAGCCGCACATTGGTTGCTATCTATTAGCTGACCCTGTATCTGGACGAATAAAAGGATTGTTTCATCACGCAGACTTGAAGAAATACGGAGTCAACCATTGAAAATAACTGTTAAGTTAAGCTGCTAAAAATAAAATATACACACACTAGAAGTTGTCATACTATGTGTGAAGTACCAACGTATGTAAGAGTAATGCACAGGACTAACACCCTGTTGACCTGCCACAGCAAGATAAGTAATTTATATGAGCACCTTAAGTAAAACACATTTATTGTAGGAAAGCAAGATTTGCCTTAGATGTAAGTTAGTTTTAAGTTAATTGAGCCATGAACGGCCACAGCCGAAAGAGCTGACAAATAAATATTTTAGTAGGGACGTGCTAAGTGCCACCTGCTACCACTAGTTTTAAGTATAGCAAAGCTCTCTCCTCTTGAATGAAATAAATTAAAATGATCATTCAGACCAGAATAATTGCTCGTAGAAAAAAAAATTGATTAAGGTCGCTTACTCTAATGAGGTAAATGTTATGTTATGCATAAGGAGTGTGTGACAACAAATTTTATGAGACCACCTATGAAACGCAGCAGGCAAAAAGCAGCAGCTTAGCATATAAGAATTAAGTAAGTCAATAACGATCCAGGTAGCAGGAAAGAAGTGCGCAACTCAATTATTTTATACGGAGAAAACCGTATACGCTCATAACAATCTTACGGCACAGTGCAGCTGAAATACTTACAAAGATCATTTATAAATAAACTAATTTAGTACTAGAAATATCTATTTCAGGTCCTCGAGGTATGACGATTTTTTTTTTTAGAAAACCAATTTTACGATACATGGAACGGAAGATAGTTAACAGACACAGTTCACTGCTAATGCATGGTTTAAGTAATTTTAGATATGCGTAGAAAATTGCTTAGAGAGCTGGATCAGACGACACTGAAACTACTGTATCGATTTAATTATACTATTTCTCATGAAAAACTAAGGTGATAATAATCTATGTTAAGCTCATCATATCATACGTCATTAACACTGTGTCTTCAAATCTCTTCACTCCATAAGTCTTTTGTGTTTTCCTCTAACCAGTATCCTTACCATCCTACCTCATCCAGTAGAGAAGTGAATTTTACGAGCTGGTTGCATGATTGATACATACAGGCTATACGAATGGATAGTCGTGACACATTGGTTGTCGACGGGCTATGCTTATTCTCCGCAAATTGCGAGTTCAGTTAAGATTTGTTATGTGCAATTGCACGACAGGGAACACCAAGCTTCCTAATTTCCCTAATGTTAGTTTGAACACGAACTGTTCATCACGTAAACGAAGCCACATTGACTATGTCTTCAAACTAACGACGTAATAGAGAGAAAATAAAAGAGCTGAACTTCAGAAAAGAGTAACTAATGTGAAAAGAAAAGAATAACAAGATTTCGAACAAAGTGTAAACCTAAAGTGCCTTGGAAGCACAAACTACGAACAAGAGACACGCTTTTCGTCAGGCCTTGTAGTCACAGAGACTAAATATTTCTTTGTAAATAATTTTTAGACATGATATGTATACTAAATGTTAACTGTACTTTGTAGTAATAACGCAGTCAGTAATAAATGGACACGTATATGCTGCTGCGTGTGAACCGACTATAGACAAGTAATTAATGGACACGTATAAAAGTGGTGCGTGTGAACCTTAACATGACGACCAAATAAATGTGAACACGAATTAATAATAACGTGTGAACTCAAAAGGTGATAACTCCAAGGACACGTGTGAAATACCGCGTGTGAAGTAATGTTATAAGTACTTGTACCACGAAACCACGATGTAGAAAGCCGAAAAGTGAAAGTGAATAAGTGTTGTACTTATCACAATCGGTACTGTACGCGTTTCCATGGACACATTCTTCGAAACAGCTGTGGAAGTCGCCGCATCTGGCTGCTTCCGTAATCCAGAGTCGATGAAAATCTGTGTAAAAACTCACACCACGGCTAGTAGACACCAAACGCTCTGCTTCTCGCAGAATACTGCTGCTAGCGTTGTGGAACTGTCAAGTTATTATCACGTGATTGTGACCAACGGACGTAACACTGTGTACGCTGAGCGCTCAACAATCAATTTCTCTTCGCACAACGAGCGCGGATGCCAAATGTGTTTGAAATGCATTCAAAATAAAATATGATAAAGCAATGAATTAAGCACTCATGTACCTTGTGAAATTATAAAGACACTAATCGGAAGAGTCATAAGCTCGATTTTGACAATTGCTACCGAATTTACTGACCAGGCCGAGTAATGACGAAAACGTGTCGAACCAAATAAAACCTGAAAAATAGATAAATATCAGAACTAAGCATTCCTAAGAGAGTGAGACCTTATGTACATAAACAATTGTTATCCTCACCTAATCCAATTTTCTTTTAGATTAAGTTATTAGTAAGTAAGCACATTCTAATACAGATTTTTTTTCTGTATTTTTCATGTACGAAAACATAAATGGAAGCACGGACATGTGTCAAGTGAAATAGAGACCGCCACCATACGGCTCAACATGTTGCAGAACCAATCTTCCAGTTCCTGACCCACGACGAATTTCCAACGCAACATCACACCCCGACAACTACTCCAACTTCCGCAGTGAAAGTGATGCCCTACTTTTCCTCCACTGTGAAAGTGTAATCAATTTCCCCCACTCAAGTGCAGTGCTATCATTCATACCCGAAGTTCTAGCACTCCCAGTGCAACTCATACCTACCCGAGTGTAGCGAAACATTTTTTTTTTTTGCAGGTCATGAAAGCCACAAATAAGTAAAGTGCTACGAATTTACTGCAAGAAATCTTCGACGAAACAACGACAAAAATATTCCTGTAATATGTCACTGTAAAACAAGAATGTCAATTTTTTGTAACTTATTTTTTTCCACGAGTGCACACAGCACCCAGACTTCCTGCGAAGTCAAGTAATTTATTCCTTTGTTATTTTTTAATATGTATTATGCCATGTATAATGTATCTACGTATGTGTATCTTTATCTTAATTTCTTTTACCGAGAAATGAACATTTGTTATCCTTGTACAATACATTAGAAAGAGCACAGTTCAATTGTCATGTAGTTACCCTATGGGCAAATTACTATCAATTTCAGTCGTACGAATATACTTACCTGATGCTCTGTATGTTAACCACTTTGCCTGATGTAGTGTGTAACATCTATTGTAAAGAATTTTTGCAAGTAATACTAACTTGTTTCACGAAAGCAATAATATCACGACTACGCGTGAGTCGCGATGATCCTGACGGAGTCATCGCTCCTCACGCGGGAAGCAATGTGATATTATTGGATTTCAGACATTTTACATATGAGAAAAGGACAGCCACCGAGCTGTAGTTTGTAATGATACTAAGCATGACAACGCGAGAGTAAAGAAACGAAATCTGTTTATAACGTGCGCCTATACCAAGACGCGCGGCCAGCGTTTAAAAGGTACTTTTAAACACTATGACACGTTGGGCGCAGATATTTAAAATCATTGCCGCAGCGCTTGATAGCAAGAAACTGCGAAACAGAGGAAAGAACGATTTATTATTTGTTAGAAAAATTGTAGAGTCTTTATAGTTAGTTGTACTTCTGGTCGCCGATATGTTAACGTGTACTTCATTACCTTTGATGTTTGGTTGCCGACTTGTTAAGACGTGTTGTGTAGCACCGCTACAAGTTATATTTCATTTAGTGAGAAAAACCACGTTATCATCAAGAAAGATAACGTTTTTGTAAACCTTGTGACGATAAAAAATACTTACGCGCACGACAGGACATTTAATTTTTACAAAATATCACACATACAAAAGCAGCGATTGTTGGACTGTTCCACGTATGAGAAAAACATAAAAGTGTAAGTTTTGTATTCATTGTAAATTTGTTAATGTTTATAGTTTAACGCCTTTGTTCTTTAAGAATATATTGATGATTCACTGTACAGAAAATCTATGCTTATTCTTTTCTTTAAATTAACCACAAATAATGTTTATGTTGAAATGAACTTTGTTACAGGTTCGCTCTTTATCGCGGTGTCTCGATTGTATTTGGGGGACCATTAATGTGTTCAGTTTCCGATCTGACAACTTTTTTTTACAAAATTTCACTGTTTTGCATTTTTTTTATTATTCAAATAGGTCCCTTAGGTAATTTCATTGAAGAGTCTGATTGCGTGAAAGCAATCCGGGTTCAGAGGTCATTTGAGAAACTATTTTCACGCAGTCAATCTGTACGTCTCCTGAACACAATCGAGAACCGACGCATCGTCGATCATTAATTGATTTTTCTCTCTTTCCAAGTCGTACAAAAAAAAAAACGGCCAAGGAGAACTGCCGTGAGTACGCAATCTAGTGTTAAAGGGTGCATTCTTTATCTTGTCGGCAAACATTGCCATAAATTATCATCATCAATGTTATATTTGGTTAAATACGAAAAGCCCAAAAAAACCTTTTAACGCTAGAACCAGTGCAGGTTTACTGTATCCCTTGGACCTTCACATTGAGGATGAAACACAGAAATCGCATCGGAATTGAATATAAAAGGCACAATGCCGACTTAAGTACTAGAAGAGTGAATCCTGTAAGAGCTTGTGCTTTGAGCGGCTCCTGGGAGACTAGTATTTGATTCCGATGCACCAGTGCAGGTGTACTGTATCCCTTGGACCTTGACATTGACGATGAAACACAGAAATCGCATCGGAATTGAATATAAAAGGCACAATGACGACTTAAGTACAGGAAGAGTGAATCTTCTAAGAGTTAGTGCTTTGAGCGGCTCCTGGGAGACCAGTATCGAATTCCGATGCACCAGTGCAGGTTTACTGTATCCCTTGGAACTTTACATTGACGATGAGACACAGAAATCGCATCGGAATTGAATATAAAAGACACAATGCCGACATAAATACAAGAAGAAAGAATCTTCTAAGAGTTTGTGGTTTGAGCGGCTCCTGGGAGACCAGTATTAGATTCCGATGCACCAGTGCAGGTTTACTGTATCCCTTGGACCTTCACATTGACGATGAAACACAGAAATCGCATCGGAATTGAATATAAAAGACACAATGCCGCCTCAAGTATAAGAAGAGTGAATCTTCTATGAGTCTGTGCTTTGAGCGGCTCCTGGGAGGCCAGTATTAGATTCCGATGCACCAGTGCAGGTTTACTGTATCCCTTGAACCTTCACAATGACGATGAAACACAGAAATCGCATCGGAATTGAACATAAAAGGCACAATGCCGACTTAAGTACAAGAAGAGTGAATCTTCTAATAGTTTTTGGTTTGAGCGGCTCCTAGGAGACCAGTATTAGATTCCAAGGCACCGGTGCAGGTTTACTGTATCGCTTGGACCTTCACATTGACGATGAAACACAGAAATCGCATTGGAATTGAATATAAAAGGAACAATGCCGACTTAAGTACAAGAAGAGTGAATCTTCTAAGAGTTTGTGCTTTGAGCGGCTCCTGGAAGACCAGTATTAGATTCCGATGCACCAGTGCAGGTTTACTGTACCCTTGGACCTTCACATTGACGATGAAAAACAAAAATCGCATCGGAATTGAATATTAGAGGGAGAATGCCGACGTAAGTACAAGAAGAGTGAATCTTCTAAGAGTTTCTGCTTTTAGCGGCTCCTGGGAGACCAGTATTAGATTCCGATGCACCAGTGCAAGTTTACTGTATCCCTTGGACCTTCACATTGACGATGAAACACAGAAATCGCATCGGAATTGAATATAAAAGGCACAATGCCGACTTCAGTACAAGTAGAGTGAATCTTCTAAGATTTTGTGGTTTGAGCGGGTCCTGGGAGACCAGCATTAGATTCCGATGCACCAGTGCAGGTTTACTGTATTCCTTGGACCTTCACATTGACGATGAAACACAGATATCGCATCGGAATTGAATATAAAAGGCACAATGCCGACTTAAGTAGAACAAGAGTGAATCTTCTAAGATTTTGTGCTTTGAGCGGCTCCTGGTAGACCAGTATTAGATTCCGATGCACCAGAGCAGGTTTACTGTATCCCTTGGACCTTCACATTGACGATGAAACACAGAAATCGCATTGGAATTGAATATAAAAGGCACAATGTCGGCTTAAGTCGAAGAAGAGTGAATCTTCTATGAGTTTGTGCTTTGAGCGGCTCCTGGGAGACCAGTATTGGATTCCGATACACCAGTGCAGGTTTACTGCATCCCTTGGACCTTCACATTGACGATGAAACACAGAAATCGCATCGGAATTGAATATAAAAGGCACAATGCCGACTTAAGTACAAGAAGAGTGAATCTTCTAGGAGTTTGTGCTTTGAGCGGCTCCTGGGAGACCAGTATTAGATTCCGATGCACCTGTGCAGGTTTACTGTATCCCTTGGACCTTCACATTGACGATGAAACACAGAAATAGCATTGCAATTGAATATAAGAGGCACATTGCCGACATAAGTACAAGAAGAGTGAATCTTCTAAGAGTTTGTGCTTTGAGCGGCTCCTGGGAGACCAGTATTAGATTCCGATGCACCAGTGCACGTTTACTGTATCCCTTGGACCTTCACATTGACGATGAAACATAGAAACCGCATCGGATTAGAATATAAAAGGCACAATAACGACATAAGTACAAGAAGAGTGAATCTTCTAAGAGTTTGTGGTTTGAGCGGCTCCTGGGAGACCAGTATTAGATTCCGATGCACCAGTGCACGTTTACTGCATCCCTTGGACCTTCACATTGACGATGAAACACAGAAATCGCATCGGAATTGAATATAAAAGACACAATGCCGACTTAAGTATAAGAAGAGTGAATCTTCTATGAGTTTGTGATTTGAGCGGCTCCTGGGAGACCAGTATTAGATTCCGATGCACCAGTGCAGGTGTACTGTATCCCTTGGACCTTCACATTGACGATGAAACTCAGAAATCTCATTGGAATTGAATATAAAAGGCACAATGCTGACTTAAGTACAAGAAGAGTGAATCTTCCAAGAGTTTGTGCTTTGAGCGGCTCCTGGGAGACCAGTATTAGATTCCGATGCACCAATGCAGGTTTACTGTATCCCTTGGACCTTCACATTGACGATGAAACACAGAAATCTCATCGGAATTGAATATAAAAAGGACAATACCAACTTAAGTACAAGAAGAGTGAATCTTCTAAGAGTTTGTGCTTTGAGCGGCTCCTGGGAGACCAGTATTGGATTCCGGTGCACCATTGCAGGTTTACTGTATCCCTTGGACCTTTACATTGACGATGAAACAGAGAAATCGCATCGGAATTGAATATAAAAAGCACAATGCCGACTTAAGTACAAGAAGAGTGAATCTCCTAAGAGTTTGTGCTTTGAGCGGCTCCTGGGAGACCAGAATTGGATTCCGATGCACCAGTGCAGGTTTACTGTATCCCTTGGACTTTCACATTGACGATGAAACACAGAAATCGCATCGGAATTGAATATAAAAGGCACAATGCCGACTTAAGTACAAGAAGAGTGAATCTTCTAAGAGTTTGTGGTTTGAGCGGCTCCTGGGAGACCAGTATTAGATTCCGATGCACCAGTGCAGGTTTACTGTATCCCTTGGACCTTCACATTGACGATGAAAGACTGAAATCGCATCGGAATTGAATACAAAACGCACAATGCCGACTTAAGTACAAGAAGAGTGAATCTTCTAAGAGTTTGTGGTTTGAGCGGCTCCTGGGAGACCAGTCTTGGATTCCGATCCACCAGTGCACCTTTACTGTATCCCATTGGACCTTCACATTGACGATGAAACAGAGAAATTGCATCGGAATTGAATATAAAAGGCACAATGCGGACATAAGTACAAGAAGAGTGAATCTTCTAAGAGTTTGTGCTTTGAGCGGCTCCTGGGAGACCAGTATTAGATTCCATTGCACCAGTGCAGGTTTACTGTATCCCTTGGACCTTCACATTGACGATGAAACACAGAAATCGCATCGGAATTGAATGTAAAAAGCACAATACCAACTTAAGTACAAGAAGAGTGAATCTTCTAAGAGTTTGTGTTTTGAGCGGCTCCTGGGAGACCGGTATTGTATTCCGGTGCACCATTGCAGGTTTACTGTATCCCTTGGACCTTCACATTGACGATGAAACACAGAAATCGCATCGGAATTGAATATAAAATGCACAATGCCGACTTAAGTAGAAGAAGAGTGAATCTTCTAAGAGTTTGTGCTTTGAGCAGCTCCTGGGAGACCAGTATTGGATTCCGATGCACCAGTGCAGGTTTACTGTATCCCTTGGACCTTCACATTGACGATGAAACACAGAATCGCATCGGAATTGAATATAAATGGCACAATGCCGACTTAAGGACAAGAAGAGTGAATCTTCTAAGAGTTTGTGCTTTGAGCGGCTCCTGGGAGACCAGTATTAGATTCCGATGCACCAGTGCAGATTTACTGTATCCCTTGGACCTTCACATTGACGATGAAACACAGAAATCGCATCGGAATTGAATATAAAAGGCACAATGCCGACTTAAGTATAAGAAGAGTGAATCTTCTAAGAGTTTGTGCTTTGAGCGGCTCCTGGGAGACCAGTATTAGATTCCGATGCACCAGTGCACTGTTACTGTATCCCATTTGACCTTCACATTGACGATGAAACACAGAAATCGCATCGGAATTGAATATAAAATGCACAATGCGGACATAAGTACAAGAAGAGTGAATCTTCTAAGAGTTTGTGCATTGAGCGGCTCCTGGGAGACCAGTATTGGATTCCGATGCACCAGTGCAGGTTTACTGTATCCCTTGGACCTTCACATTGACGATGAAACACAAAAATCGCATCGGAATTGAATATAAAAGGCACAATGCCGGCGTAAGTACAAGAAGAGTGAATCTTCTAAGAGTTTGTGCTGTGAGCGGCAAATGGGAGACCAGTATTAGATTGCGATGCACCAGTGCAGGTTCACTGTGTCCCTTGGACCTTCACATTGACGATGAAACACAGAAATCGCATCGGAATTGAATATAAAAGACACAATGCCGACTTAAGTATAAGAAGAGTGAATCTTCTATGAGTTTGTGGTTTGAGCGGCTCCTGGGAGACCAGTATTAGATTCCGATGCACCAGTGCAGGTTTACTGTATCCCTTGGACCTTCACATTGACGATGAAACACAGAAATCGCATCGGAATTGAATATAAAATGCACAATGCCGACTTAAGTAGAAGAAGAGTGAATCCTGTAAGAGTTTGTGCTTTGAGCGGCTCCTGGGAGACCAGTATTAGATTCCGATGCACCAGTGCAGGTTTACTGTATCCCTTGGACCTTCACATTGACGATGAAACATAGAAATCACATCGGATTAGAATATAAAAAGCACAATGCCGACTTAAGTACAAGAAGAGTGAATCTTCTAAGAGTTTGTGGTTTGAGCGGCTCCTGGGAGACCAGTATTAGATTCCGATGCAACAGTGCAGGTTTACTGTATCCCTTGGACCTTCACATTGACGATGAAACACAGAAATCGCATCGGAATTGAATGTAAAAAGCACAATACCAACTTAAGTACAAGAAGAGTGAATCTTCTAAGAGTTTGTGTTTTGAGCGGCTCCTGGGAGACCGGTATTGGATTCCGGTGCACCATTGCAGGTTTATTGTATCCCTTGGACCTTCACATTGACGATGAAACACAGAAATCGCATCGGAATTGAATATAAAATGCACAATGCCGACTTAAGTAGAAGAAGATTGAATCTTCTAAGAGTTTGTGCTTTGAGCAGCTCCTGGGAGACCAGTATTGGATTCCGATGCACCAGTGCAGGTTTACTGTATCCCTTGGACCTTCACATTGACGATGAAACACAGAATCGCATCGGAATTGAATATAAATGGCACAATGCCGACTTAAGGACAAGAAGAGTGAATCTTCTAAGAGTTTGTGCATTGAGCGGCTCCTGGGAGACCAGTATTAGATTCCGATGCACCAGTGCAGATTTACTGTATCCCTTGGACCTTCACATTGACGATGAAACACAGAAATCGCATCGGAATTGAATATAAAATGCACAATGCCGACTTAAGTACAAGAAGAGTGAATCTTCTAAGATTTTGTGGTTTGAGCGGCTCCTGGAAGGCCAGTATTAGATTCCGATGCAAAAATGCAGGTTTACTGTATCCCTTGGACCTTCACATTGACGATGAAACACAAAAATCGCATCGGAATTGAATATAAAAAGCACAATACCAACTTAAGTACAAGAAGAGTGAATCTTGTAAGAGTTTCTGCTTTGAGCGGCTCCTGGGAGACCAGTATTAGATTCCGATGCATCAGTGCTAGTTTACTGTATCGCTTGGATCTTCACATTGACGATGAAACACAGAAATCGCATCGGAATTGAATATAAAAGGCACAATGCCGACTTAAGTACAAGAAGAGTGAATCTTCTAAGAGTTTGTGGTTTGAGCGGCTCCTGGAAGACCAGTATTAGATTCCGATGCACCAGTGCAGATTTACTGTATCCCTTGGACCTTCACATTGACGATGAAACACAGAAATCGCATCGGAATTGAATATAAAAGGCACAATGCCGACTTAAGTATAAGAAGAGTGAATCTTCTAAGAGTTTGTGCTTTGAGCGGCTCCTGGGAGACCAGTATTAGATTCCGATGAACCAGTGCACTGTTACTGTATCCCATTGGACCTTCACATTGACGATGAAACACAGAAATCGCATCGGAATTGAATATAAAATGCACAATGCGGACATAAGTACAAGAAGAGTGAATCTTCTAAGAGTTTGTGCATTGAGTGGCTCCTGGGAGACCAGTATTGGATTCCGATGCACCAGTGCAGGTTTACTGTATCCCTTGGACCTTCACATTGACGATGAAACACAAAAATCGCATCGGAATTGAATATAAAAGGCACAATGCCGGCGTAAGTACAAGAAGAGTGAATCTTCTAAGAGTTTGTGCTGTGAGCGGCAAATGGGAGACCAGTATTAGATTGCGATGCACCAGTGCAGGTTCACTGTGTCCCTTGGACCTTCACATTGACGATGAAACACAGAAATCACATCGGAATTGAATATAAAAGACACAATGCCGACTTAAGTATAAGAAGAGTGAATCTTCTATGAGTTTGTGGTTTGAGCGGCTCCTGGGAGACCAGTATTAGATTCCGATGCACCAGTGCAGGTTTACTGTATCCCTTGGACCTTCACATTGACGATGAAACACAGAAATCGCATCGGAATTGAATATAAAATGCACAATGCCGACTTAAGTAGAAGAAGAGTGAATCCTGTAAGAGTTTGTGCTTTGAGCGGCTCCTGGGAGACCAGTATTAGATTCCGATGCACCAGTGCACGTTTACTGTATCCCTTGGACCTTCACATTGACGATGAAACACAGAAATCGCATCGGAATTGAATATAAATGGCACAATGCAGACTTAAGTAGAAGAAGAGTGAATCTTCTAAGAGTTTGTGCTTTGAGCGGCTCCTGGGGGACCAGTATTGGATTCCGATGCACCAGTGCAGGTTTACTGTATCCCTTGGACCTTCACATTGAGGATGAAACACAGAAATCGCATCGGAATTGAATATAAAATCCACAATGCTGACTTAAGTACTAGAGGAGTTTATCTTCTAAGAGTTTGTGCTTTGAACGGCTAATGGGAGACTAGTATTAGATTCCGATGCACCAGTGCAGGTGTACTGTATCCCTTGGACCTTCACATTGACGATGAAACACAGAAATCGCATCGGAATTGAATATAAAAGGCACAATGCCGACTTAAGTACAAGAAGAGTGAATCTTCTAAGAGTTTGTGCTTTGAGCGGCTCCTGGGAGACCAGTATTAGATTCCATTGCACCAGTGCAGGTTTACTGTATCCCTTGGACCTTCACATTGACGATGAAACACAGAAATCGCATCGGAATTGAATGTAAAAAGCACAATACCAACTTAAGTACAAGAAGAGTGAATCTTCTAAGAGTTTGTGTTTTGAGCGGCTCCTGGGAGACCGGTGTTGGATTCCGGTGCACCATTGCAGGTTTACTGTATCCCTTGGACCTTCACATTGACGATGAAACACAGAAATCGCATCGGAATTGAATATAAAATGCACAATGCCGACTTAAGTAGAAGAAGAGTGAATCTTCTAAGAGTTTGTGCTTTGAGCAGCTCCTGGGAGACCAGTATTGGATTCCGATGCACCAGTGCAGGTTTACTGTATCCCTTGGACCTTCACATTGACGATGAAACACAGAATCGCATCGGAATTGAATATAAATGGCACAATGCCGACTTAAGGACAAGAAGAGTGAATCTTCTAAGAGTTTGTGCTTTGAGCGGCTCCTGGGAGACCAGTATTAGATTCCGATGCACCAGTGCAGATTTACTGTATCCCTTGGACCTTCACATTGACGATGAAACACAGAAATCGCATCGGAATTGAATATAAAAGGCACAATGCCGACTTAAGTACAAGAAGAGTGAATCTTCTAAGATTTTGTGGTTTGAGCGGCTCCTGGAAGGCCAGTATTAGATTCCGATGCAAAAATGCAGGTTTACTGTATCCCTTGGACCTTCACATTGACGATGAAACACAAAAATCGCATCGGAATTGAATATAAAAAGCACAATACCAACTTAAGTACAAGAAGAGTGAATCTTCTAAGAGTTTCTGCTTTGAGCGGCTCCTGGGAGACCAGTATTAGATTCCGATGCACCAGTGCTAGTTTACTGTATCGCTTGGATCTTCACATTGACGATGAACACAGAAATCGCATCGGAATTGAATATAAAAGGCACAATGCCGACTTAAGTACAAGAAGAGTGAATCTTCTAAGAGTTTGTGGTTTGAGCGGCTCCTGGGAGACCAGTATTAGATTCCGATGCACCTGTGCAGGTTTACTGTATCCCTTGGACCTTCACATTGACGATGAAACACAGAAATCGCATCGGAATTGAATATAAAAGGCACAATGCCGACTTAAGTATAAGAAGAGTGAATCTTCTAAGAGTTTGTGCTTTGAGCGGCTCCTGGGAGACCAGTATTAGATTCCGATGCACCAGTGCACTGTTACTGTATCCCATTGGACCTTCACATTGACGATGAAACACAGAAATCGCATCGGAATTGAATATAAAATGCACAATGCGGACATAAGTACAAGAAGAGGAATCTTCTAAGAGTTTGTGCATTGAGTGGCTCCTGGGAGACCAGTATTGGATTCCGATGCACCAGTGCAGGTTTACTGTATCCCTTGGACCTTCACATTGACGATGAAACACAAAAATCGCATCGGAATTGAATATAAAAGGCACAATGCCGACTTAAGTACAAGAAGAGTGAATCTTCTAAGATTTTGTGGTTTGAGCGGCTCCTGGAAGGCCAGTATTAGATTCCGATGCAAAAATGCAGGTTTACTGTATCCCTTGGACCTTCACATTGACGATGAAACACAAAAATCGCATCGGAATTGAATATAAAAAGCACAATACCAACATAAGTACAAGAAAAGTGAATCTTCTAAGAGTTTCTGCTTTGAGCGGCTCCTGGGAGACCAGTATTAGATTCCGATGCACCAGTGCTAGTTTACTGTATCGCTTGGATCTTCACATTGACGATGAAACACAGAAATCGCATCGGAATTGAATATAAAAGGCACAATGCCGACTTAAGTACAAGAAGAGTGAATCTTCTAAGAGTTTGTGGTTTGAGCGGCTCCTGGGAGACCAGTATTAGATTCCGATGCACCAGTGCAGGTTTACTGTATCCCTTGGACCTTCACATTGACGATGAAACACAGAAATCGCATCGGAATTGAATATAAAAGGCACAATGCCGACTTAAGTATAAGAAGAGTGAATCTTCTAAGAGTTTGTGCTTTGAGCGGCTCCTGGGAGACCAGTATTAGATTCCGATGCACCAGTGCACTGTTACTGTATCCCATTGGACCTTCACATTGACGATGAAACACAGAAATCGCATCGGAATTGAATATAAAATGCACAATGCGGACATAAGTACAAGAAGAGTGAATCTTCTAAGAGTTTGTGCATTGAGTGGCTCCTGGGAGACCAGTATTGGATTCCGATGCACCAGTGCAGGTTTACTGTATCCCTTGGACCTTCACAGTGACGATGAAACACAAAAATCGCATCGGAATTGAATATAAAAGGCACAATGCCGACTTAAGTACAAGAAGAGTGAATCTTCTAAGAGTTTGTGCTTTGAGCGGCTCCTGGGAGACCAGTATTAGATTCCGATGCACCTGTGCAGGTTTACGTTATCCGTTGGACCTTCACATTGACGATGAAACACAGAAATAGCATTGCAATTGAATATAAGAGGCACAATGCGGACATAAGTACAAGAAGAGTGAATCTTCTAAGAAGTTGTGCTTTGAGCGGCTCCTGGGATACCAGTATTAGATTCCGATGCACCAGTGCAGGTTTACTGTACCCCTTGGACCTTCACAGTGACGGTGAAATACAGAAATCGCATCGTAATTCAATATAAGAGGCACAATGTCGACTTAAGTACAAGAAGAGTGAATCTTCTAAGAGTTTGTGCTTTGAGCGGCTAATGGGAGACTAGTATTAGATTCCGATGCACCAGTGCAGGTGTACTGTATCCCTTGGACCTTGACATTGACAATGAAACACAGAAATCGCATCGGAATTGAATATAAAGGGAACAATGCCGATTTAAGTACAAGAAGAGTGAATCTTCCAAGAGTTTTTGCTTTGAGCCGCTCCTGGGAGACCAGTATTAGATTCCGATGCACCACTGCAGGTTTACTGTATCCCTTGGACCTTCACATTGACGATGAAACACAGAAATCGCATCGGAATTGAATATAAAAAGCACAATACCAACTTAAGTACAAGAAGAGTGAATCTTCTAAGAGTTTGTGCTTCGAGCGGCTTCTGGGAGACCAGTATTGGATTCCGGTGCACCATTGCAGGTTTACTGTATCCCTTGGACCTTCACATTGAGGATGAAACACAGAAATCGCATCGGAATTGAATATAAATGGCACAATGCCGACTTAAGTAGAAGAAGAGTGAATCTTCTATGGGTTTGTGCTTTGAGCGGCTTCTGGGAGACTAGTATTGGATTCCAATGCACCAGTGCAGGTTTACTGTATCCCTTGGACCTTCACATTGAGGATGAAACACAGAAATCGCATCGGAATTGAATATAAAAGGCACAATGCCGACTTAAGTACAAGAATAGTGAATCTTCTAAAATTTTGTGCTTTGAGCGGCTAATGGGAGACTAGTATTAGATTCCGATGCACCAGTGCAGGTGTACTGTATCCCTTGGACCTTCACATTGACGATGAAACTCAGAAATCTCATTGGAATTGAATATAAAAGGCACAATGCTGACTTAAGTACAAGAAGAGTGAATCTTCCAAGAGTTTGTGCTTTGAGCGGCTCCTGGGAGACCAGTATTAGATTCCGATGCACCAGTGCAGGTTTACTGTATCCCTTGGACCTTCACATTGACGATGAAACACAGAAATCGCATCGGAATTGAAAATAAAAAGGACAATACCAACTTAAGTACAAGAAGAGTGAATCTTCTAAGAGTTTGTGCTTTGAGCGGCTCCTGGGAGACCAGTATTGGATTCCGGTGCACCATTGCAGGTTTACTGTATCCCTTGGACCTTTACATTGACGATGAAACACAGAAATCGCATCGGAATTGAATATAAAAGGCACAATGCCGACTTAAGTACAAGAAGAGTGAATCTTCTAAGAGTTTGTGCTTTGAGCGGCTCCTGGGAGACCAGTTTTGGATTCCGATGTACCAGTGCAGGTTTACTGTATCCCTTGGACTTTCACATTGACGATGAAACACAAAAATCGCATCGGAATTGAATATAAAAGGCACAATGCCGACTTAAGTACAAGAAGAGTGAATCTTCTAAGAGTTTGTGGTTTGAGCGGCTCCTGGGAGACCAGTATTAGATTCCGAAGCACCAGTGCAGGTTTACTGTATCCCTTGGACCTTCACATTGACGATGAAAGACTGAAATCGCATCGGAATTGAATACAAAACGCACAATGCCGACTTAAGTACAAGAAGAGTGAATCTTCTAAGAGTTTGTGGTTTGAGCGGCTCCTGGGAGACCAGTCTTGGATTCCGATCCACCAGTGCACCTTTACTGTATCCCATTGGACCTTCACATTGTCGATGAAACATAGAAATTGCATCGGAATTGAATATAAAAGGCACAATGCGGACATAAGTACAAGAAGAGTGAATCTTCTAAGAGTTTGTGATTTGAGCGGCTCCTGGGAGACCAGTATTAGATTCCGATGCACCAGTGCAGGTTTACTGTATCCCTTGGACCTTCCCATTGACGATGAAACACAGAAATCGCATTGGAATTGAATATAAATGGCACAATGCCGACTTAAGTAGAAGAAGAGTGAATCTTCTAAGAGTTTGTGCTTTGAGCGGCTCCTGGGAGACCAGTATTGGATTCCGATGCACCAGTGCAGGTTTACTGTATCCCTTGGACCTACACATTGAGGATGAAACACAAAAATCGCATCGGAATTGAATATAAAAGACACAATGCTGACTTAAGTACTAGTGGAGTTAATCTTCTAAGAGTTTGTGCTTTCAACGGCTAATGGGAGACTAGTATTAGATTCCGATGCACCAGTGCAGGTGTACTGTATCCCTTGGTCCTTCACATTGACGATGAAACACAGAAATCGCATCGGAATTGAATATAGAAGGCACAATGCCGACTTAAGTACAAGAAGAGTGAATCTTCTAAGAGTTTGTGCTTTGAGCGGCTCCTGGGAGACCAGTATTAGATTCCATTGCACCAGTGCAGGTTTACTGTATCCCTTGGACCTTCACATTGACGATGAAACACAGAAATCGCATCGGAATTGAATATAAAAAGCACAATACCAACTTAAGTACAAGAAGAGTGAATTTTCTAAGAGTTTGTGTTTTGAGCGGCTCCTGGGAGACCAGTATTGGATTCCGGTGCACCATTGCAGGTTTACTGTATCCCTTGGACATTCACATTGACGATGAAACACAGAAATCGCATCTGAATTGAATATAAAATGCACAATGCCGACTTAAGTACAAGAAGATTGAATCTTCTAAGAGTTTGTGCTTTGAGCGGCTCCTGGGAGACCAGTATTGGATTCCGATGCACCAGTGCAGGTTTACTGTACCCCTTGGACCTTCAAATTGATGATGAATCACAGAATCGCATCGGAATTGAATATAAATGGCACAATGCCGAGTTAAGGACAAGAAGAGTGAATCTTCTAAGAGTTTGTGCTTTGAGCGGCTCCTGGGAGACCAGTATTAGATTCCGATGCACCAGAGCAGATTTACTGTATCCCCTGGACCTTCACATTGACGATGAAACACAGAAATCGCATCGGAATTGAATATAAAATGCACAATGCCGACTTAAGTACAAGAAGAGTGAATCTTCTAAGAGTTTATGGTTTGAGCGGCTCCTGGAAGGCCAGTATTAGATTCCGACGCAAAAATGCAGGTTTACTGTATCCCTTGGACCTTCACATTGACGATGAAACACAAAAATCGCATCGGAATTGAATATAAAAAGCACAATACCAACTTAAGTACAAGAAGAGTGAATCTCCTAAGAGTTTGTGCTTTGAGCGGCTCCTGGGAGACCAGTATTAGGTTCCGATGAACCAGTGCACTGTTACTGTATCCCATTGGACCTTCACATTGACGATGAAACACAGAAATCGCATCGGAATTGAATATAAAATGCACAATGCGGACATAAGTACAAGAAGAGTGAATCTTCTAAGAGTTTGTGCATTGAGTGGCTCCTGGGAGACCAGTATTGGATTCCGATGCACCAGTGCAGGTTTACTGTATCCTTTGGACCTTCACATTGACGATGAAACACAGAAATCGCATCGGAATTGAATATAAAAGGCACAATGCCGGCGTAAGTACAAGAAGAGTGAATCTTCTAAGAGTTTGTGCTGTGAGCGGCAAATGGGAGACCAGTATTAGATTTCGATGCACCAGTGCAGGTTCACTGTATCCCTTGGACCTTCACATTGACGATGAAACACAGAAATCGCATCGGAATTGAATATAAAAGGCACAATACCGACTAAAGTACAAGAAGAGTGAGTCTTCTAAGAGTTTGTGCTTTGAGTGGCTCCTGGGAGACCAGTATTGGATTCCGATGCACCAGTGGAGGTTTTCTGTATCGCTTGGACCTTCACATTGACAATGAAACACAGAAATCGCATTGGAATTGAATATAAAAGGCACAATACCGACTTAACTACAAGAAGAGTGAATCTTCTAAGAGTTTGTGCTTTGAGCGGCTCCTGGGAGACCAGTATTGGATTCCGATGCACCAGTGCAGGTTCACTGTATCCCTTGGACCTTTACATTGACGATGAGACACAGAAATCGCATCGGAATTGAATATAAAAGACACAATGCCGACATAAGTACAAGAAGAAAGAATGTTCTAAGAGTTTGTGCTTTGAGCGGCTCCTGGGAGACCAGTATTAGATTCCGATGCACCAGTGCAGGTTTACTGTATCCCTTGGACCTTCACATTGACGATGAAACACAGAAATCGCATCGGAATTGAATATAAAAGGCACAATGCCGACTTAAGTAGAAGAAGAGTGAATCTTCTAAGAGCTTGTGCTTTGAGCGGCTTCTGGGAGACCAGTATTAGATTCCGATGCACCAGTGCACGTTTACTGTATGCCTTGGACCTTCACATTGACGATGAAACATAGAAATCGCATCGGATTAGAATATAAAAGGCACAATGCCGACTTAAGTGCAAGAAAAGTGAATCTTCTAAGAGTTTGTGGTTTGAGCGGCTCCTGGGAGACCAGTATTAGATTACGATGCACCAGTTCAGGATTACTGTATCCCTTGGACCTTCACATTGACGATGAAACACAGAAATCGCATCGGAATTGAATATAAAAGCCACAATGCTGACTTAAGTACTAGAGGAGTTAATCTTCTAAGAGTTTGTGCTTTGAACGGCTAATGGGAGACTAGTATTAGATTCCGATGCACCAGTGCAGGTGTACTGTATCCCTTGGACCTTCACATTGACGATGAAACACAGAAATCGCATCGGAATTGAATATAAAAAGCACAATACCAACTTCAGTACAAGAAAAGTTAATCTTCTAAGAGTTTGAGCTTTGAGCGGCTCCTGGGAGACCAGTATTACATTCCGATGCACCAGAGCAGATTTACTGTATCCCCTGGACCTTCACATTGACGATGAAACACAGAAATCGCATCGGCATTGAATATAAAAGGCACAATGCCGACTTAAGTACAAGAAGAGTGAATCTTCTAAGAGTTTATGGTTTGAGCGGCTCCTGGAAGGCCAGTATTAGATTCCGACGCAAAAATGCAGGTTTACTGTATCCCTTGGACCTTCACATTGACGATGAAACACAAAAATCGCATCGGAATTGAATATAAAAAGCACAATACCAACTTAAGTACAAGAAGAGTGAATCTCCTAAGAGTTTGTGCTTTGAGCGGCTCCTGGGAGACCAGTATTAGGTTCCGATGAACCAGTGCACTGTTACTGTATCCCATTGGACCTTCACATTGACGATGAAACACAGAAATCGCATCGGAATTGAATATAAAATGCACAATGCGGACATAAGTACAAGAAGAGTGAATCTTCTAAGAGTTTGTGCATTGAGTGGCTCCTGGGAGACCAGTATTGGATTCCGATGCACCAGTGCAGGTTTACTGTATCCTTTGGACCTTCACATTGACGATGAAACACAGAAATCGCATCGGAATTGAATATAAAAGGCACAATGCCGGCGTAAGTACAAGAAGAGTGAATCTTCTAAGAGTTTGTGCTGTGAGCGGCAAATGGGAGACCAGTATTAGATTTCGATGCACCAGTGCAGGTTCACTGTATCCCTTGGACCTTCACATTGACGATGAAACACAGAAATCGCATCGGAATTGAATATAAAAGGCACAATACCGACTAAAGTACAAGAAGAGTGAGTCTTCTAAGAGTTTGTGCTTTGAGTGGCTCCTGGGAGACCAGTATTGGATTCCGATGCACCAGTGGAGGTTTTCTGTATCGCTTGGACCTTCACATTGACAATGAAACACAGAAATCGCATTGGAATTGAATATAAAAGGCACAATACCGACTTAACTACAAGAAGAGTGAATCTTCTAAGAGTTTGTGCTTTGAGCGGCTCCTGGGAGACCAGTATTGGATTCCGATGCACCAGTGCAGGTTCACTGTATCCCTTGGACCTTTACATTGACGATGAGACACAGAAATCGCATCGGAATTGAATATAAAAGACACAATGCCGACATAAGTACAAGAAGAAAGAATGTTCTAAGAGTTTGTGCTTTGAGCGGCTCCTGGGAGACCAGTATTAGATTCCGATGCACCAGTGCAGGTTTACTGTATCCCTTGGACCTTCACATTGACGATGAAACACAGAAATCGCATCGGAATTGAATATAAAAGGCACAATGCCGACTTAAGTAGAAGAAGAGTGAATCTTCTAAGAGCTTGTGCTTTGAGCGGCTTCTGGGAGACCAGTATTAGATTCCGATGCACCAGTGCACGTTTACTGTATGCCTTGGACCTTCACATTGACGATGAAACATAGAAATCGCATCGGATTAGAATATAAAAGGCACAATGCCGACTTAAGTGCAAGAAAAGTGAATCTTCTAAGAGTTTGTGGATTGAGCGGCTCCTGGGAGACCAGTATTAGATTACGATGCACCAGTTCAGGATTACTGTATCCCTTGGACCTTCACATTGACGATGAAACACAGAAATCGCATCGGAATTGAATATAAAAGCCACAATGCTGACTTAAGTACTAGAGGAGTTAATCTTCTAAGAGTTTGTGCTTTGAACGGCTAATGGGAGACTAGTATTAGATTCCGATGCACCAGTGCAGGTGTACTGTATCCCTTGGACCTTCACATTGACGATGAAACACAGAAATCGCATCGGAATTGAATATAAAAAGCACAATACCAACTTCAGTACAAGAAAAGTTAATCTTCTAAGAGTTTGAGCTTTGAGCGGCTCCTGGGAGACCAGTATTACATTCCGATGCACCAGAGCAGATTTACTGTATCCCCTGGACCTTCACATTGACGATGAAACACAGAAATCGCATCGGCATTGAATATAAAAGGCACAATGCCGACTTAAGTACAAGAAGAGTGAATCTTCTAAGAGTTTGTGCTTTGAGCGGCTCCTGGGAGACCAGTATTAGATTCCATTGCACCAGTGCAGGTTTACTGTATCCCTTGGACCTTCACATTGACGATGAAACACAGAAATCGCATCGGAATTGAATATAAAAAGCACAATACCAACTTCAGTACAAGAAAAGTTAATCTTCTAAGAGTTTGAGCTTTGAGCGGCTCCTGGGAGACCAGTATTGGATTCCGGTGAACCATTGCAGGTTTTCCTGTATCCCTTGGACCTTCACATTGACGATGAAACACAGAAATCGCATCGGAATTGAATATAAAATGCACAATGCCGACTTAAGTACAAGAAGAGTGAATATTCTAAGAGTTTGTGCTTTGAGCGGTTCCTGGGAGACCAGTATTGGATTTCGATGCACCAGTGCAGGTTTACTGTATCCCTTGGACCTTCACATTGACGATGAAACACAGAATCGCATCGGAATTGAATATAAATGGCACAATGCCGACTTAAGTACAAGAAGAGTGAATCTTCTAAGAGTTTGTGCTTTGAGCGGCTCCTGGGAGACCAGTATTGGATTCCGATGCACCAGTGCAGGTTTACTGTATCCCTTGGACCTTCACATTGATGATGAAACACAGAATCGCATCGGAATTGAATATAAATGGCACAATGCCGACTTAAGGACAAGAAGAGTGAATCTTCTAAGAGTTTGTGCTTTGAGCGGCTCCTGGGAGACCAGTATTACATTCCGATGCACCAGAGCAGATTTACTGTATCCCCTGGACCTTCACATTGACGATGAAACACAGAAATCGCATCGGAATTGAATATAAAAGGCACAATGCCGACTTAAGTACAAGAAGAGTGAATCTTCTAAGAGTTTGTGGTTTGAGCGGCTCCTGGAAGGCCAGTATTAGATTCCGACGCAAAAATGCAGGTTTACTGTATCCCTTGGACCTTCACATTGACGATGAAACACAAAAATCGCATCGGAATTGAATATAAAATGCACAATACCAACTTAAGTACAAGAAGAGTGAATCTTCTAAGAGTTTGTGCTTTGAGCGGCTCCTGGGAGATCAGTATTACATTCCGATGCACCAGTGCAGGTTTACTGTATCCCTTGGACCTTCACATTGACGATGAAACACAGAAATCGCATCGGAATTGAATATAAAAGGCACAATGCCGACTTAAGTATAGGAAGAGTGAATCTTCTAAGAGTTTGTGCTTTGAGCGGCTCCTGGGAGACCAGTATTAGATTCCGATGATCCAGTGCACTGTTACTGTATCCCATTGGACCTTCACATTGACGATGAAACACAGAAATCGCATCGGAATTGAATATATAATGCACAATGCGGACATAAGTACAAGAAGAGTGAATCTTCTAAGAGTTTGTGCATTGAGTGGCTCCTGGGAGACCAGTATTGGATTCCGATGCACCAGTGCAGGTTTACTGTATCCCTTGGACCTTCACATTGACGATGAAACACAGAAATCGCATCGGAATTGAATATAAAAGGCACAATGCCGGCGTAAGTACAAGAAGAGTGAATCGTCTAAGAGTTTGTGCTGTGAGCGGCAAATGGGAGACCAGTATTAGATTGCGATGCACCAGTGCAGGTTCACTGTATCCCTTGGACCTTCACATTGACGACGAAGCACAGAAATCGCATCGGAACTGAATATGAAAAGGCACAATACCGACTAAAGTACAAGAAGAGTGAGTCTTCTAAGAGTTTGTGCTTTTAGTGGCTCCTGGGAGACCAGTATTGGATTCCGATGCACCAGTGGAGGTTTTCTGTATCCCTTGGACCTTCACATTGACAATGAAACACAGAAATCGCATTGGAATTGAATATAAAAGGCACAATACCGACTTAACTACAAGAAGAATGAATCTTCTAAGAGTTTGTGCTTTGAGCGGCTCCTGGGAGACCAGTATTGGATTCCGATGCACCAGTTCAGGTTCACTGTATCCCTTGGACCTTTACATTGACGATGAGACACAGAAATCGCATCGGTATTGAATATAAAAGACACAATGCCGACATAAGTACAAGAAGAAAGAATGTTCTAAGAGTTTGTGCTTTGAGCGGCTCCTGGGAGACCAGTATTGGATTCCGATGCACCAGTGCAGGTTTACTGTATCCCTTGGACCTTCACATTGACGATGAAACACAGAAATCGCATCGGAATTGAATATAAAAGGCACAATGCCGACTTAAGTAGAAGAAGAGTGAATCTTCAAAGAGCTTGTGCTTTGAGCGGCTTCTGGGAGACCAGTATAAGATTCCGATGCACCAGTGCACGTTTACTGTATCCCTTGGACCTTCACATTGACGATGAAACATAGAAATCGCATCGGATTAGAATATAAAAGGCACAATGCCGACTTAAGTACCAGAAAAGGGAATCTTCTAAGAGTTTGTGGTTTGAGCGGCTCCTGGGAGACCAGTATTACATTCCGATGCGCCAGTTCAGGTTTACTGCATCCCTTGGACCTTCACATTGACGGTGAAACACAGAAATCCCATCGGAATTGAATATAAGAGGCACAATGCCGACTTAAGTACAAGAAGAATGAATCTTCTAAGAGTTTGTGCTGTGAGCGGCTCCTGGGAGACCAGTATTAGATTCCGATGCACCAGTGCAGGTTTACTGTATCCCTTGGACCTTCACATTGACGATGAAACACAGAAATGGCATTGGATTTGAATATACATGGCACAATGCCGACTTAAGTAGTAGAAGAGTGAATCTTCTAAGAGTTTGTGTTTCGAGCGGCTCCTGGGAGACCAGTATTGGATTCATGTGCACCATTTGCAGGTTTACTGTATCCCTTGGACCTTCACATTGACGATGAAACACAGAAATCGCATCGGAATTGAATATAAAAGGCACAATGCCGACTTAAGTACAAGAAGAGTGAATCTTCTAAGAGTTTGTGCTTTGAGCGGCTCCTGGGAGACCAGTATTGGATTCCGATGCACCAGTGCAGGTTTACTGTATCCCTTGGACCTTCACATTGACGATGAAACAAAGAATCGCATCGGAATTGAATATAAAAGGCACAATGCCGACTTAAGTACAAGAAGAGTGAATCTTCTAAGAGTTTGTGGTTTGAGCGGCTCCTGGGAGACCAGTATTAGATCCGATGCACCAGTGCAGGTTTACTGTATCCCTTAGCCCTTGACATTGACGATGAAACACACAAATCGCATCGGAATTGAATATAAAAGGCACAATGGCGACTTAAGTACTAGAAGAGTGAATCTTGTAAGAGTTTGTGCTTTCAGCGGCTCCTGGGAGACCAGTATTAGATTCCGATGCACCAGTGCACGTTTACTGTATCCCTTGGACCTTCGCATTGACGATGAAACATAGAAATCGCATCGGATTAGAATATAAAAGGCACAATGCCGACTTAAGTACAAGAAGAGTGAATCTTCTAAGAGTTTGTGGTTTGAGCGGCTCCTGGGAGACCAGTATTAGATTCCGATGCACCAGTGCAGGTTTACTGTATCCCTTGGACCTTCACATTGACGGTGAAACACAGAAATCGCATCGGAATTGAATATAAGAGGCACAATGCCGACTTAAGTACAAGAAAAGTGAATCTTCTAAGAGTTTGTGCTGTGAGCTGCTCCTGGGAGACCAGTATTAGATTCCGATGCACCAGTGCAGGTTTACTGTATCCCTTGGACCTTCACATTGACGATGAAACACAGAAATCGCATTGGAATTGAATATAAATGGCACAATGCCGACTTAAGTAGAACAAGAGTGAATCTTCTAAGAGTTTGTGTTTGAGCGGCTCCTGGGAGACCTGTATTGGATTCCGATGCACCAGTGCAGGATTACTGTATCCCTTGGACCTTCACATTGACGATGAAACACAGAAATCGCATCGGAATTGAATATAAAAGCCACAATGCTGACTTAAGTACTAGAGGAGTTAATCTTCTAAGAGTTTGTGCTTTGAACGGCTAATGGGAGACTAGTATTAGATTCCGATGCACCAGTGCAGGTGTACTGTGTCCCTTGGACCTTCACATTGACGATGAAACACAGAAATCGCATCGGAAGTGAATATAAAAGGCACAATGCCGACTTAAGTACAAGAAGAGTGAATCTTCCGAGAGTTTGTGCTTTGAGCGGCTCCTGGGAGACCAGTATTAGATTCCATTGCACCAGTGCAGGTTTACTGTATCCCTTGGACCTTCACATTGACGATGAAACACAGAAATCGCATCGGAATTGAATATAAAAAGCACAATACCAACTTAAGTACAAGAAAAGTTAATCTTCTAAGAGTTTGAGCTTTGAGCGGCTCCTGGGAGACCAGTATTGGATTCCGGTGAACCATTGCAGGTTTACTGTATCCCTTGGACCTTCACATTGACGATGAAACACAGAAATCGCATCGGAATTGAATATAAAATGCACAATGCCGACTTAAGTACAAGAAGAGTGAATATTCTAAGAGTTTGTGCTTTGAGCGTTTCCTGGGAGACCAGTATTGGATTTCGATGCACCAGTGCAGGTTTACTGTATCCCTTGGACCTTCACATTGACGATGAAAGACAGAATCGCATCGGAATTGAATATAAATGGCACAATGCCGACTTAAGTACAAGAAGAGTGAATCTTCTAAGAGTTTGTGCTTTGAGCGGCTCCTGGGAGACCAGTATTAGATTCCGATGCACCAGTGCAGATTTACTGTATCCCTTGGACCTTCACATTGACGATGAAACACAGAAATCGCATCGGAATTGAATATAAAAGGCACAATGCCGACTTAAGTACAAGAAGAGTGAATCTTCTAAGAGTTTGTGGTTTGAGCGGCTCCTGGAAGACCAGTATTAGATTCCGATGCACCAATGCAGGTTTACTGTATCCCTTGGACCTTCACATTGACGATGAAACACAAAAGTCGCATCGGAATTGAATATAAGAGGCAGAATGCCGACGTAAGTACAAGAAGAGTGAATCTTCTAAGAGTTTCTGCTTTGAGCGGCTCCTGGGAGACCAGTATTAGATTCCGATGCACCAGTGCAGGTTTACTGTATCCCTTGGACCTTCACATTGACGATGAAACATAGAAATCGCATCGGATTAGAATATACAGGGCACAATGCCGACTTAAGTACAACAAGAGTGAATCTTCTAAGATTTTGTGCTTTGAGCGGCTCCTGGGAGACCAGTATTAGATTCCGATGCACCAGTGCAGGTTTACTGTATCCCTTGGACCTTCACATTGACGATGAAACACAGAAATCACATCGGAATTGAATATAAAAGGCACAATGCCGACTAAAGTAGAAGAATAGTGAATCCTGTAAGAGTTTGTGCTTTGAGCGGCTCCTGGGAGACCAGTATTAGATTCCGATGCACCAGTGCACGTTTACTGTATCCCTTGGACCTTCACATTGACGATGAAACATAGAAATCGCAGCGGATTAGAATATAAAAGGCACAATGCCGACTTAAGTACAAGAAGAGTGAATCTTCTAAGAGTTTGAGGATTGAGCGGCTCCTGGGAGACCAGTATTAGATTCCGATGCACCAATGCAGATTTACTGTACCCCTTGGACCTTCACAGTGACGGTGAAACACAGAAATCGCATCGGAATTCAATATAAGAGGCACAATGCCGACTTAAGTACAAGAAGAGTGAATCTTCTAAGAGTTTGTGCTGTGAGCGGCTCCTGGGAGACCAGTATTAGATTCCGATTCACCAGTGCAGGTTTACTGTATCCCTTATACCTTCACATTGACGATGAAACACAGAAATCGCATCGGAATTGAATATAAAAGGCACAATGCCGACTTAAGTACAAGAAGAGTGAATCTTCTAAGAGTTTGTGGTTTGAGCGGCTCCTGGGAGACCAGTATTAGATCCGATGCACCAGTGCAGGTTTACTGTATCCCTTAGCCCTTGACATTGACGATGAAACACACAAATCGCATCGGAATTGAATATAAAAGGCACAATGGCGACTTAAGTACTAGAAGAGTGAATCTTGTAAGAGTTTGTGCTTTCAGCGGCTCCTGGGAGACCAGTATTAGATTCCGATGCACCAGTGCACGTTTACTGTATCCCTTGGACCTTCGCATTGACGATGAAACATAGAAATCGCATCGGATTAGAATATAAAAGGCACAATGCCGACTTAAGTACAAGAAGAGTGAATCTTCTAAGAGTTTGTGGTTTGAGCGGCTCCTGGGAGACCAGTATTAGATTCCGATGCACCAGTGCAGGTTTACTGTATCCCTTGGACCTTCACATTGACGGTGAAACACAGAAATCGCATCGGAATTGAATATAAGAGGCACAATGCCGACTTAAGTACAAGAAAAGTGAATCTTCTAAGAGTTTGTGCTGTGAGCTGCTCCTGGGAGACCAGTATTAGATTCCGATGCACCAGTGCAGGTTTACTGTATCCCTTGGACCTTCACATTGACGATAAAACACAGAAATCGCATTGGAATTGAATATAAATGGCACAATGCCGACTTAAGTAGAACAAGAGTGAATCTTCTAAGAGTTTGTGTTTGAGCGGCTCCTGGGAGACCTGTATTGGATTCCGATGCACCAGTGCAGGATTACTGTATCCCTTGGACCTTCACATTGACGATGAAACACAGAAATCGCATCGGAATTGAATATAAAAGCCACAATGCTGACTTAAGTACTAGAGGAGTTAATCTTCTAAGAGTTTGTGCTTTGAACGGCTAATGGGAGACTAGTATTAGATTCCGATGCACCAGTGCAGGTGTACTGTGTCCCTTGGACCTTCACATTGACGATGAAACACAGAAATCGCATCGGAAGTGAATATAAAAGGCACAATGCCGACTTAAGTACAAGAAGAGTGAATCTTCCGAGAGTTTGTGCTTTGAGCGGCTCCTGGGAGACCAGTATTAGATTCCATTGCACCAGTGCAGGTTTACTGTATCCCTTGGACCTTCACATTGACGATGAAACACAGAAATCGCATCGGAATTGAATATAAAAAGCACAATACCAACTTAAGTACAAGAAAAGTTAATCTTCTAAGAGTTTGAGCTTTGAGCGGCTCCTGGGAGACCAGTATTGGATTCCGGTGAACCATTGCAGGTTTACTGTATCCCTTGGACCTTCACATTGACGATGAAACACAGAAATCGCATCGGAATTGAATATAAAATGCACAATGCCGACTTAAGTACAAGAGGAGTGAATATTCTAAGAGTTTGTGCTTTGAGCGTTTCCTGGGAGACCAGTATTGGATTTCGATGCACCAGTGCAGGTTTACTGTATCCCTTGGACCTTCACATTGACGATGAAAGACAGAATCGCATCGGAATTGAATATAAATGGCACAATGCCGACTTAAGTACAAGAAGAGTGAATCTTCTAAGAGTTTGTGCTTTGAGCGGCTCCTGGGAGACCAGTATTAGATTCCGATGCACCAGTGCAGATTTACTGTATCCCTTGGACCTTCACATTGACGATGAAACACAGAAATCGCATCGGAATTGAATATAAAAGGCACAATGCCGACTTAAGTACAAGAAGAGTGAATCTTCTAAGAGTTTGTGGTTTGAGCGGCTCCTGGAAGACCAGTATTAGATTCCGATGCACCAATGCAGGTTTACTGTATCCCTTGGACCTTCACATTGACGATGAAACACAGAAATCGCATCGGAATTGAATATAAAAGGCACAATGCCGACTTAAGTAGAAGAAGAGTGAATCTTCTAAGAATTTGTGCTTTGAGCGGCTCCTGGGAGACCAGTATTGGATTCCGATGCACCAGTGCTGGTTTACTGTATCCCTTGGGCCTTCACAATGACGATGAAACACATAAATCGCATCGGAATTGAATATAAAAGGTACAATGCCGACTTCAGTACAAGAAGAGTGAATCTTCTAAGAGTTTGTGCTGTGAGCGGCAAATGGGAGACCAGTAATAGATTGCGGTGCACCAGTGCAGGTTTACCGTATCCCTTGGACCTTCATATTGACGATGAAACACATAAATCGCATCGGAATTGAATATAAAAAGCACAATACCGACTTAAGTACAAGAAGAGTGAATCTTCTAAGAGTTTGTGCTTTGAGCGGCTCCTGGGAGACCAGTATTAGATTCCGATGCACCAGTGCACGTTTACTGTATCCCTTGGACCTTCACATTGACGATGAAACATAGAAATCGCATCGGATTAGAATATAAAAGGCACAATAACGACTTAAGTACAAGAAGAGTGAATCTTCTAAGAGTTTGTGGTTTGAGCGGCTCCTGGGAGACCGGTATTAGATTCCGATGCACCAGTGCTGGTTTACTGTATCCCTTGGACCTTCACATTGACGATGAAACACAGAAATCGCATTGGAATTGAATATAAAAGGCACAATGCCGACTTAAGTAGAAGAAGAGTGAATATTCTAAGAGTTTGTGCTTTGAGCGGTTCCTGGGAGACCAGTATTGGATTTCGATGCACCAGTGCAGGTTTACTGTATCCCTTGGACCTTCACATTGACGATGAAACACAGAATCGCATCGGAATTGAATATAAATGGCACAATGCCGACTTAAGTACAAGAAGAGTGAATCTTCTAAGAGTTTGTGCTTTGAGCGGCTCCTGGGAGACCAGTATTAGATTCCGATGCACCAGTGCAGATTTACTGTATCCCTTGGACCTTCACATTGACGATGAAACACAGAAATCGCATCGGAATTGAATATAAAAGGCACAATGCCGACTTAAGTACAAGAAGAGTGAATCTTCTAAGAGTTTGTGGTTTGAGCGGCTCCTGGAAGACCAGTATTAGATTCCGATGCACCAATGCAGGTTTACTGTATCCCTTGGACCTTCACATTGACGATGAAACACAGAAATCGCATCGGAATTGAATATAAGAGGCAGAATGCCGACGTAAGTACAAGAAGAGTGAATCTTCTAAGAGTTTCTGCTTTGAGCGGCTCCGGGGAGACCAGTATTAGATTCCGATGCACCAGTGCAGGTTTACTGTATCCCTTGGACCTTCACATTGACGATGAAACATAGAAATCGCATCGGATTAGAATATACAAGGCACAATGCCGAGTTAAGTACAACAAGAGTGAATCTTCTAAGATTTTGTGCTTTGAGCGGTTCCTGGGAGACCAGTATTAGATTCCGATGCACCAGTGCTGGTTTACTGTATCCCTTGGACCTTCACATTGACGATGAAACACAGAAATCGCATTGGAATTGAATATAAAAGGCACAATGCCGACTTAAGTAGAAGAAGAGTGAATCTTCTAAGAGTTTGTGCTTTGAGCGGCTCATGGGAGACCAGTATTGGATTCCGATGCACCAGTGCAGGTTTACTGTATCCCTTGGACCTTCACAATGACGATGAAACACAGAAATCGCATCGGAATTGAATATAAAAGGCACAATACCGACTTAAGTACAAGAAGAGTGAATCTTCTAAGAGTTTGTGCTTTGAGCGGCTCCTTTGAGACCAGTATTACATTCCGATGCACCAGTGCTTGTTTACTGTATCCCTTGGACCGTCACATTGACGATGAAACATAGAAATCGCATCGGATTAGAATATAAAAGGCACAATGCCGACTTAAGTACAAGAAGAGTGAATCTTCTAAGAGTTTGTGGTTTGAGCGGCTCCTGGGAGACCAGTATTAGATTCCGATGCACCAGTGCACGTTTACTGCATTCCTTGGACCTTCACATTGACGATGAAACACAGAAATCGCATCGGAATTGAATATAAAAGACACAATGACGACTTAAGTATAAGAAGAGTGAATCTTCTATGAGTTTGTGCTTTGAGCGGCTCCTGGGAGACCAGTATTAGATTCCGATGCGCCAGTGCAGGTTTACTGTATCCCTTGGACCTTCACATTGACGATGAAACACAGAAATCACATCGGAATTGAATATAAAAGGCACAATGCCGACTTAAGTAGAAGAATAGTGAATCCTGTAAGAGTTTGTGCTTTGAGCGGCTCCTGGGAGACCAGTATTAGATTCCGATGCACCAGTGCACGTTTACTGTATCCCTTGGACCTTCACATTGACGATGAAACATAGAAATCGCAGCGGATTAGAATATAAAAGGCACAATGCCGACTTAAGTACAAGAAGAGTGAATCTTCTAAGAGTTTGAGGATTGAGTGGCTCCTGGGAGACCAGTATTAGATTCCGATGCACCAGTGCAGGTTTACTGTACCCCTTGGACCTTCACAGTGACGGTGAAACACAGATATCGCATCGGAATTCAATATAAGAGGCACAATGCCGACTTAAGTACAAGAAGAGTGAATCTTCTAAGAGTTTGTGCTGTGAGCGGCTCCTGGGAGACCAGTATTAGATTCCGATTCACCAGTGCAGGTTTACTGTATCCCTTATACCTTCACATTGACGATGAAACACAGAAATCGCATCGGAATTGAATATAAAAGGCACAATGCCGACTTAAGTACAAGAAGAGTGAATCTTCTAAGAGTTTGTGGTTTGAGCGGCTCCTGGGAGACCAGTATTAGATTCCGATGCACCAGTGCAGGTTTACTGTATCCCTTGGACCTTCACATTGACGATGAAACACAGAAATCGCATCGGAATTGAATATAAAAGGCACAATGCCGACTTAAGTACAAGAAGAGTGAATCTTCTATGAGTTTGTGCTTTGAGCGGCTCCTGGGAGACCAGTATTAGATTCCGATGCACCAGTGCAGCTTTACTGTATCCCTTGGACCTTCACATTGACGATGAAACACAGAAATCGCGTCGGAATTGAATATAAAAGGCACTATGCCGACTTAAGTAGAAGAAGAGTGAATCCTGTAAGAGTTTGTGCTTTGAGCGGCTCCTGGGAGACCAGTATTAGATTCCGATGCACCAGTGCAGGTTTACTGTATCCCTTGGACCTTCACATTGACGATGAAACACAGAAATCGCATCGGAATTGAATATAAAAGGCACAATGCCGACTTAAGTAGAAGAAGAGTGAATCCTGTAAGAGTTTGTGCTTTGAGCGGCTCCTCGGAGACCAGTATTGGATTCCGATGCACCAGTGTAGGTTTACTGTATCCCTTGGACCTTCACATTGACGATGAAACACAGAAATCGCATCGGAATTGTATATAAAAGGTACAATGCCGACTTAAGTACAAGAAGAGTGAATCTTCTAAGAGTTTGTGCTGTGAGCGGCAAATGGGAGACCAGTATTGGATTGCGATGCACCAGTGCAGGTTTTCTGTATCCCTTGGACCTTCACATTGACGATGAAACACAGAAATCGCATCGGAATTGAATATAAAAAGCACAATACCGACTTAAGTACAAGAAGAGTGAATCTTCTAAGAGTTTGTGCTTTGAGCGGCTCCTGGGAGACCAGTATTAGATTCCGATGCACCAGTGCACGTTTACTGTATCCCTTGGACCTTCACATTGACGATGAAACATAGAAATCCCATCGGATTAGAATATAAAAGGCACAATAACGACTTAAGTACAAGAAGAGTGAATCTTCTAAGAGTTTGTGGTTTGAGCGGCTCCTGGGAGACCAGTATTAGATTCCGATGCACCAGTGCACGTTTACTGCATCCCTTGGACCTTCACATTGACGATGAAACACAGAAATCGCATCGGAATTGAATATAAAAGACACAATGCCGACTTAAGTATAAGAAGAGTGAATCTTCTATGAGTTTGTGTTTTGAGCGGCTCCTGGGAAACCAGTATTAGATTCCGATGCACCAGTGCAGGTTTACTGTATCCCTTGGACCTTCACATGGACGTTGAAACATAGAAATCGCATCGGATTAGAATATAAAAGGCACAATGCCGACTTAAGTACAAGAAGAGTGAACCTTCTAAGAGTTTGTGGTTTGAGCGGCTCCTGGGAGACCAGTATTAGATTCCGATGCACCAGTGCAGGTTTACTGTATCCCTTGGACCTTCACATTGACGATGAAACATAGAAATCGCATCGGATTAGAATATAAAAGGCACAATGCCGACTTAAGTACTACAAGAGTGAATCTTCTAAGATTTTGTGCTTTGAGCGGCTCCTGGGAGACCAGTATTAGATTGCGATGCACCAGTGCAGGTTTACTGTATCCCTTGGACCTTCACATTGACGATGAAACACAGAAATCGCATCGGAATTGAATATAAAAGGCACAATGCCGACTTAAGTAGAAGAAGAGTGAATCTTCTAAGAGTTTGTGCTTTGAGCGGCTCATGGGAGACCAGTATTGGATTCCGATGCACCAGTGCAGGTTTACTGTATCCCTTGGACCTTCACAATGACGATGAAACACAGAAATCGCATCGGAATTGAATATAAAAGGCACAATACCGACTTAAGTACAAGAAGAGTGAATCTTCTAAGAGTTTGTGCTTTGAGCGGCTCCTTTGAGACCAGTATTACATTCCGATGCACCAGTGCTTGTTTACTGTATCCCTTGGACCGTCACATTGACGATGAAACATAGAAATCGCATCGGATTAGAATATAAAAGGCACAATAAAGACTTAAGTACAAGAAGAGTGAATCTTCTAAGAGTTTGTGGTTTGAGCGGCTCCTGGGAGACCAGTATTAGATTCCGATGCACCAGTGCACGTTTACTGCATTCCTTGGACCTTCACATTGACGATGAAACACAGAAATCGCATCGGAATTGAATATAAAAGACACAATGACGACTTAAGTATAAGAAGAGTGAATCTTCTATGAGTTTGTGCTTTGAGCGGCTCCTGGGAGACCAGTATTAGATTCCGATGCGCCAGTGCAGGTTTACTGTATCCCTTGGACCTTCACATTGACGATGAAACACAGAAATCACATCGGAATTGAATATAAAAGGCACAATGCCGACTTAAGTAGAAGAATAGTGAATCCTGTAAGAGTTTGTGCTTTGAGCGGCTCCTGGGAGACCAGTATTAGATTCCGATGCACCAGTGCACGTTTACTGTATCCCTTGGACCTTCACATTGACGATGAAACATAGAAATCGCAGCGGATTAGAATATAAAAGGCACAATGCCGACTTAAGTACAAGAAGAGTGAATCTTCTAAGAGTTTGAGGATTGAGTGGCTCCTGGGAGACCAGTATTAGATTCCGATGCACCAGTGCAGGTTTACTGTACCCCTTGGACCTTCACAGTGACGGTGAAACACAGATATCGCATCGGAATTCAATATAAGAGGCACAATGCCGACTTAAGTACAAGAAGAGTGAATCTTCTAAGAGTTTGTGCTGTGAGCGGCTCCTGGGAGACCAGTATTAGATTCCGATTCACCAGTGCAGGTTTACTGTATCCCTTATACCTTCACATTGACGATGAAACACAGAAATCGCATCGGAATTGAATATAAAAGGCACAATGCCGACTTAAGTACAAGAAGAGTGAATCTTCTAAGAGTTTGTGGTTTGAGCGGCTCCTGGGAGACCAGTATTAGATTCCGATGCACCAGTGCAGGTTTACTGTATCCCTTGGACCTTCACATTGACGATGAAACACAGAAATCGCATCGGAATTGAATATAAAAGGCACAATGCCGACTTAAGTACAAGAAGAGTGAATCTTCTATGAGTTTGTGCTTTGAGCGGCTCCTGGGAGACCAGTATTAGATTCCGATGCACCAGTGCAGCTTTACTGTATCCCTTGGACCTTCACATTGACGATGAAACACAGAAATCGCGTCGGAATTGAATATAAAAGGCACTATGCCGACTTAAGTAGAAGAAGAGTGAATCCTGTAAGAGTTTGTGCTTTGAGCGGCTCCTGGGAGACCAGTATTAGATTCCGATGCACCAGTGCAGGTTTACTGTATCCCTTGGACCTTCACATTGACGATGAAACACAGAAATCGCATCGGAATTGAATATAAAAGGCACAATGCCGACTTAAGTAGAAGAAGAGTGAATCCTGTAAGAGTTTGTGCTTTGAGCGGCTCCTCGGAGACCAGTATTGGATTCCGATGCACCAGTGTAGGTTTACTGTATCCCTTGGACCTTCACATTGACGATGAAACACAGAAATCGCATCGGAATTGTATATAAAAGGTACAATGCCGACTTAAGTACAAGAAGAGTGAATCTTCTAAGAGTTTGTGCTGTGAGCGGCAAATGGGAGACCAGTATTGGATTGCGATGCACCAGTGCAGGTTTTCTGTATCCCTTGGACCTTCACATTGACGATGAAACACAGAAATCGCATCGGAATTGAATATAAAAAGCACAATACCGACTTAAGTACAAGAAGAGTGAATCTTCTAAGAGTTTGTGCTTTGAGCGGCTCCTGGGAGACCAGTATTAGATTCCGATGCACCAGTGCACGTTTACTGTATCCCTTGGACCTTCACATTGACGATGAAACATAGAAATCCCATCGGATTAGAATATAAAAGGCACAATAACGACTTAAGTACAAGAAGAGTGAATCTTCTAAGAGTTTGTGGTTTGAGCGGCTCCTGGGAGACCAGTATTAGATTCCGATGCACCAGTGCACGTTTACTGCATCCCTTGGACCTTCACATTGACGATGAAACACAGAAATCGCATCGGAATTGAATATAAAAGACACAATGCCGACTTAAGTATAAGAAGAGTGAATCTTCTATGAGTTTGTGTTTTGAGCGGCTCCTGGGAAACCAGTATTAGATTCCGATGCACCAGTGCAGGTTTACTGTATCCCTTGGACCTTCACATGGACGTTGAAACATAGAAATCGCATCGGATTAGAATATAAAAGGCACAATGCCGACTTAAGTACAAGAAGAGTGAACCTTCTAAGAGTTTGTGGTTTGAGCGGCTCCTGGGAGACCAGTATTAGATTCCGATGCACCAGTGCAGGTTTACTGTATCCCTTGGACCTTCACATTGACGATGAAACATAGAAATCGCATCGGATTAGAATATAAAAGGCACAATGCCGACTTAAGTACTACAAGAGTGAATCTTCTAAGATTTTGTGCTTTGAGCGGCTCCTGGGAGACCAGTATTAGATTGCGATGCACCAGTGCAGGTTTACTGTATCCCTTGGACCTTCACATTGACGATGAAACACAGAAATCGCATCGGAATTGAATATAAAAGGCACAATGCCGACTTAAGTAGAAGAAGAGTGAATCTTCTAAGAATTTGTGCTTTGAGCGGCTCCTGGGAGACCAGTATTGGATTCCGATGCACCAGTGCTGGTTTACTGTATCCCTTGGGCCTTCACATTGACGATGAAACACATAAATCGCAACGGAATTGAATATAAAAGGTACAATGCCGACTTCAGTACAAGAAGAGTGAATCTTCTAAGAGTTTGTGCTGTGAGCGGCAAATGGGAGACCAGTAATAGATTGCGGTGCACCAGTGCAGGTTTACTGTATCCCATGGACCTTCATATTGACGATGAAACACAGAAATCGCATCGGAATTGAATATAAAAAGCACAATACCGACTTAAGTACAAGAAGAGTGAATCTTCTAAGAGTTTGTGCTTTGAGCGGCTCCTGGGAGACCAGTATTAGATTCCGATGCACCAGTGCACGTTTACTGTATCCCTTGGACCTTCACATTGACGATGAAACATAGAAATCGCATCGGATTAGAATATAAAAGGCACAATAACGACTTAAGTACAAGAAGAGTGAATCTTCTAAGAGTTTGTGCTTTGAGCGGCTCCTGGGAGACCAGTATTAGATTCCGATGCTCCAGTGCAGGTTTACAGTATCCCTTGGACCTTCACATTGACGATGAAACACAGAAATCGCATCGGAATTGATTATAAAAGGCACAATGCCGACTTAAGTACAAGAAGAGTGAATCTTCTAAGATTTTGTGCTTTGAGCGGCTAATGGGAGACTAGTATCAGATTCCGATGCACAAGTGCAGGTGTACTGTATCCCTTGGACCTTGACATTGACGATGAAACACAGAAATCGCATCGGAATTGAATATAAAGGGCACAATGCCGATTTAAGTACAAGAAGAGTGAATCTTCCAGGAGTTTTTGGTTTGAGCCGCTCCTGGGAGTCCAGTATTAGATTCCGATGCACCAGTGCAGGTTTACTCTATCCCTTGGACCTTCACATTGACGATGAAACACAGAAATCGCATTGGAATTGAATATAAAAGGCACAATGCCGACTTAAGTACAAGAAGAGTGAATCTTCTAAGAGTTTCTGCTTTGAACGGCTCCTGGGAGACCAGTATTGGATTCCGATGCACCAGTGCAGGTTTTCTGTATTCCTTGGACCTTCACATTGACGATGAAACACAGAAATCGCATCGGAATTGAATATAAAAGGCACAATGCCGACTTAAGTACAAGAAGAGTGAATCTTCTACGAGTTTGTGCTTTGAGCGGCTCCTGGGAGACCAGTATTGGATTCCGATGCACGAGTGCAGATGTACTGTTTCCCTTGGACCTTGACATTGACGATGAAACACAGAAATCGCATCGGAATTGAATATAAAGGGCACAATGCCGATTTAAGTACAAGAAGAGTGAATCTTCCAAGAGTTTCTGCTTTGAGCGGCTCCTGGGAGACCAGTATTAGATTCCGATGCACCAGTGCAGGTTTACTGTATCCCTGGGACCTTCACATTGACGGTGAAACACAGAATTCGCATCTGAATTGAATATAATGGCACAATGCCGACTTAAGTACAAGAAGAGTGAATCTTCTAAGAGTTTGTGCTCTGAGCGGCTCCTGGGAGACCAGTATTAGATTCCGATGCACCAGTGCAGGTTTACTGTATCCCTTGGACCTTCACATTGACGATGAAGCACAGAAATCGCATTGGCATTACATATAAATGGCACAATGCCGACTTAAGTAGAAGAAGAGTGAATCTTCTAAAGGTTTGTGCTTTGAGCGGCTCCTGGGAGACCAGTATTGGATTCCGATGCACCAGTGCAGGTTTACTGTATCCCTTGGACCTTCACATTGACGATGAAACACAGAAATCGCATCGGAATTGAATATAAAAGGCACAATAACGACTTAAGTACAAGAAGAGTGAATCTTCTACGAGTTTGTGCTTTGAACGGCTCCTGGGAGACCAGTATTGGATTCCGATGCACGAGTGCAGGTGTACTGTTTCTCTTGGACTTTGACATTGACGATGAAACACTGAAATCGCATCGGAATTGAATATAAAGGGCACAATGCTGATTTAAGTACAAGAAGAGTGAATCTTCCATGAGTTTTTGGTTTGAGCCGCACCTGGGAGTCCAGTATTAGATTCCGATGCACCAGTGCAGGTTTACTGTATCCCTTGGACCTTCACATTGACAATGAAACACAGAAATCGCATCGGAATTGAATATAAAAGGCACAATGCCGACTTAAGTACAATATGAGTGAATCTTCTAAGAGTTTGTGGTTTGAGCGGCTCCTGGGAGACCAGGATTGGATTCCGATGCACCGGTGCAGGTTTACTGTCTCCCTTGGACCTTTACATTGACGATGAGACACAGAAATCGCATCGGAATTGAATATAAAAGACACAATGCCGATATAAGTACAAGAAGAAAGAATCTTCTAAGAGTTTGTGCTTTGAGCGGCTCCTGGGAGACCAGTATTAGATTCCGATGCACCAGTGCACGTTTACTGTATCCCTTGGACCTTCACATTGATGATGAAACATAGAAATCGCATCGGATTAGAATATAAAAGGCACAATGCCGACTTAAGTTCAAGAAGAGTGAATCTTCTACGAGTTTGTGCTTTGAGCGGCTCCTGGGAGACCAGTATTGGATTCCGATGCACGAGTGCAGGTGTACTGTTTCTCTTGGACCTTGGCATTGACGATGAAACACATAAATCGCATCGGAATTGAATATAAAGGGCACAATGCTGATTTAAGTACAAGAAGAGTGAATCTTCCAAGAGTTTTTGGTTTGAGCCGCTCCAGGGGGTCCAGTATTAGATTCCGATGCACCAGTGCACGTTTACTGTATCCCTTGGACCTTCACATTGACGATGAAACATAGTAATCGCATCGGATTAGAATATAAAAGGCACAATGCCGACTTAAGTACAAGAAGAGTGAATCTTCTACGAGTTTGTGCTTTGAGCGGCTCCTGGGAGACCAGTATTGGATTCCGATGCACGAGTGCAGGTGTACTGTTTCTCTTGGACCTTGACATTGCCGATGAAACACAGAAATCGCATCGGAATTGAATATAAAGGGCACAATGCTGATTTAAGTACAAGAAGAGTGAATCTTCCAAGAGTTTTTGGTTTGAGCCGCTCCTGGGAGACCAGTATTAGATTCCGATGCACCAGTGCACGTTTACTGTATCCCTTGGACCTTCACATTGACGATGAAACATAGAAATCGCATCGGATTAGAATATAAAAGGCACAATGCCGACTTAAGTACAAGAAGAGTGAATCTTCTACGAGTTTATGCTTTGAGCGGCTCCTGGGAGACCAGTATTGGATTCCGATGCACGAGTGCAGGTGTACTGTTTCTCTTGGACCTTGACATTGACGATGAAACACAGAAATCGCATCGGAATTGAATATAAAGGGCACAATGCTGATTTAAGTACAAGAAGAGTGAATCTTCTACGAGTTTGTGCTTTGAGCGGCTCCTGGGAGACCAGTATTAGATTCCGATGCACCAGTGCACGTTTACTGTATCCCTTGGACCTTCACATTGACGATGAAACATAGAAATCGCATCGGATTACAATATAAAAGGCACAATAACGACTTAAGTACAAGAAGAGTGAATCTTCTAAGAGTTTGTGCTTTGAGCGGCTCCTGGGAGACCAGTATTAGATTCCGATGCACCAGTGCAGGTTTACAGTATCCCTTGGACCTTCACATTGACGATGAAACACAGAAATCGCATCGGAATTGATTATAAAAGGCACAATGCCGACTTAAGTACAAGAAGAGTGAATCTTCTAAGATTTTGTGCTTTGAGCGGCTAATGGGAGACTAGTATCAGATTCCGATGCACAAGTGCAGGTGTACTGTATCCCTTGGACCTTGACATTGACGATGAAACACAGAAATCGCATCGGAATTGAATATAAAGGGCACAATGCCGATTTAAGTACAAGAAGAGTGAATCTTCCAGGAGTTTTTGGTTTGAGCCGCTCCTGGGAGTCCAGTATTAGATTCCGATGCACCAGTGCAGGTTTACTGTATCCCTTGGACCTTCACATTGACGATGAAACACAGAAATCGCATTGGAATTGAATATAAAAGGCACAATGCCGACTTAAGTACAAGAAGAGTGAATCTTCTAAGAGTTTCTGCTTTGAACGGCTCCTGGGAGACCAGTATTGGATTCCGATGCACCAGTGCAGGTTTACTGTATCCCTTGGACCTTCACATTGACGATGAAACACAGAAATCGCATCGGAATTGAATATAAAAGGCACAATGCCGACTTAAGTACAAGAAGAGTGAATCTTCTACGAGTTTGTGCTTTGAGCGGCTCCTGGGAGACCAGTATTGGATTCCGATGCACGAGTGCAGCTGTACTGTTTCCTTTGGACCTTGACATTGACGATGAAACACAGAAATCGCATCGGAATTGAATATAAAGGGCACAATGCCGATTTAAGTACAAGAAGAGTGAATCTTCCAAGAGTTTCTGCTTTGAGCGGCTCCTGGGAGACCAGTATTAGATTCCGATGCACCAGTGCAGCTTTACTGTATCCCTGGGACCTTCACATTGACAATGAAACACAGAAATCGCATTGGTATTGAATATAAAAGGCACAATGCCGACTTAAGTACAAGATGAGTGAATCTTCTAAGAGTTTGTGGTTTGAGCGGCTCCTGGGAGACCAGGATTGGATTCCGATGCACCGGTGCAGGTTTACTGTATCCCTTGGACCTTTACATTGACGATGAGACACAGAAATCTCATCGGAATTGAATATAAAAGACACAATGCAGATAGAAGTACAAGAAGAAAGAATCTTCTAAGAGTTTGTGCTTTGAGCGGCTCCTGGGAGACCAGTATTAGATTCCGATTAACCAGTGCACGTTTACTGTATCCCTTGGACCTTCACATTGACGATGAAACACAGATATCGCATCGGAATTGAATATAAAAGGCACAATGCCGACTTAAGTAGAAGAAGAGTGAATCTTCTAAGAGTTTGTGCTTAGAGCGGCTCCTGGGAGACCAGTATTAGATTCCGATGCACCAGTGCACGTTTACTGCATCCCTTGGACCTTCACATTGACGATGAAACATAGAAATCGCATCGGATTAGAATATAAAAGGCACAATGCCGACTTAAGTACAAGAAGAGTGAATCTTCTAAGAGTTTATAGTTTGAGCGGCTCCTGGGAGACCAGTATTAGATTTCGATGCACCAGTGCAGGTTTACTGTATCCCTTGGACCTTCACATTGACGGTGAAACACAGAATTCGCATCTGAATTGAATATAATGGCACAATGCCGACTTAAGTACAAGAAGAGTGAATCTTCTAAGAGTTTGTGCTCTGAGCGGCTCCTGGGAGACCAGTATTAGATTCCGATGCACCAGTGCAGGTTTACTGTATCCCTTGGACCTTCACATTGACGATGAAGCACAGAAATCGCATTGGCATTAAATATAAATGGCACAATGCCGACTTAAGTAGAAGAAGAGTGAATCTTCTAAAGGTTTGTGCTTTGAGCGGCTCCTGGGAGACCAGTATTGGATTCCGATGCACCAGTGCAGGTTTACTGTATCCCTTGGACCTTCACATTGACGATGAAACACAGAAATCGCATCGGAATTGAATATAAAATGCACAATAACGACTTAAGTACAAGAAGAGTGAATCTTCTACGAGTTTGTGCTTTGAGCGGCTCCTGGGAGACCAGTATTGGATTCCGATGCACGAGTGCAGGTGTACTGTTTCTCTTGGACTTTGACATTGACGATGAAACACAGAAATCGCATCGGAATTGAATATAAAGGGCACAATGCTGATTTAAGTACAAGAAGAGTGAATCTTCCATGAGTTTTTGGTTTGAGCCGCACCTGGGAGTCCAGTATTAGATTCCGATGCACCAGTGCAGGTTTACTGTATCCCTTGGACCTTCACATTGACAATGAAACACAGAAATCGCATCGGAATTGAATATAAAAGGCACAATGCCGACTTAAGTACAATATGAGTGAATCTTCTAAGAGTTTGTGGTTTGAGCGGCTCCTGGGAGACCAGGATTGGATTCCGATGCACCGGTGCAGGTTTACTGTCTCCCTTGGACCTTTACATTGACGATGAGACACAGAAATCGCATCGGAATTGAATATAAAAGACACAATGCCGATATAAGTACAAGAAGAAAGAATCTTCTAAGAGTTTGTGCTTTGAGCGGCTCCTGGGAGACCAGTATTAGATTCCGATGCACCAGTGCACGTTTACTGTATCCCTTGGACCTTCACATTGACGATGAAACATAGAAATCGCATCGGATTAGAATATAAAAGGCACAATGCCGACTTAAGTTCAAGAAGAGTGAATCTTCTACGAGTTTGTGCTTTGAGCGGCTCCTGGGAGACCAGTATTGGATTCCGATGCACGAGTGCAGGTGTACTGTTTCTCTTGGACCTTGGCATTGACGATGAAACACATAAATCGCATCGGAATTGAATATAAAGGGCACAATGCTGATTTAAGTACAAGAAGAGTGAATCTTCCAAGAGTTTTTGGTTTGAGCCGCTCCAGGGGGTCCAGTATTAGATTCCGATGCACCAGTGCACGTTTACTGTATCCCTTGGACCTTCACATTGACGATGAAACATAGTAATCGCATCGGATTAGAATATAAAAGGCACAATGCCGACTTAAGTACAAGAAGAGTGAATCTTCTACGAGTTTGTGCTTTGAGCGGCTCCTGGGAGACCAGTATTGGATTCCGATGCACGAGTGCAGGTGTACTGTTTCTCTTGGACCTTGACATTGACGATGAAACACAGAAATCGCATCGGAATTGAATATAAAGGGCACAATGCTGATTTAAGTACAAGAAGAGTGAATCTTCCAAGAGTTTTTGGTTTGAGCCGCTCCTGGGAGACCAGTATTAGATTCCGATGCACCAGTGCACGTTTACTGTATCCCTTGGACCTTCACATTGACGATGAAACATAGAAATCGCATCGGATTAGAATATAAAAGGCACAATGCCGACTTAAGTACAAGAAGAGTGAATCTTCTACGAGTTTATGCTTTGAGCGGCTCCTGGGAGACCAGTATTGGATTCCGATGCACGAGTGCAGGTGTACTGTTTCTCTTGGACCTTGACATTGACGATGAAACACAGAAATCGCATCGGAATTGAATATAAAGGGCACAATGCTGATTTAAGTACAAGAAGAGTGAATCTTCCAAGAATTTTTGGTTTGAGCCGCTCCTGGGGGTCCAGTATTAGATTCCGATGCACCAGTGCAGGTTAACTGTATCCCTTGGACCTTCACATTGACAATGAAACACAGAAATCGCATCGGAATTGAATATAAAAGGCACAATGCCGACTTAAGTACAATATGAGTGAATCTTCTACGAGTTTGTGCTTTGAGCGGCTCCTGGGAGACCAGTATTGGATGCCGATGCACGAGTGCAGGTGTACTGTTTCTCTTGGACCTTGACATTGACGATGAAACACAGAAATCGCATCGGAATTGAATATAAAGGGCACAATGCTGATTTAAGTACAAGAAGAGTGAATCTTCCAAGAGTTTTTGGTTTAAGCCGCTCCTGGGGGTCCAGTATTAGATTCCGATGCACCAGTGCACGTTTACTGTATCCCTTGGACCTTCACATTGACGATGAAACATAGAAATCGCATCGGATTAGAATATAAAAGGCACAATGCCGACTTAAGTACAAGAAGAGTGAATCTTCTACGAGTTTGTGCTTTGAGCGGCTCCTGGGAGACCAGTATTGGATTCCGATGCACGAGTGCAGGTGTATTGTTTCTCTTGGACCTTGACATTGACGATGAAACACAGAAATCGCATCGGAATTGAATATAAAGGGCACAATGCTGATTTAAGTACAAGAAGAGTGAATCTTCCAAGAGTTTTTGGTTTGAGCCGCTCCTGGGAGACCAGTATTAGATTCCGATGCACCAGTGCACGTTTACTGTATCCCTTGGACCTTCACATTGACGATGAAACATAGAAATCGCATCGGATTAGAATATAAAAGGCACAATGCCGACTTAAGTTCAAGAAGAGTGAATCTTCTACGAGTTTGTGCTTTGAGCGGCTCCTGGGAGACCAGTATTGGATTCCGATGCACGAGTGCAGGTGTACTGTTTCTCTTGGACCTTGACATTGACGATGAAACACAGAAATCGCATCGGAATTGAATATAAAGGGCACAATGCTGATTTAAGTACAAGAAGAGTGAATCTTCCAAGAGTTTTTGGTTTGAGCCGCTCCTGGGAGACCAGTATTAGATTCCGATGCACCAGTGCAGGTTAACTGTATCCCTTGGACCTTCACATTGACAATGAAACATAGAAATCGCATTGGAATTGAATATAAAAGGCACAATGCCGACTTAAGTACAAGAAGATTGAATCTTCTACGAGTTTGTGCTTTGAGCGGCTCCTGGGAGACCAGTATTGGATTCCGATGCACGAGTGCAGGTGTACTGTTTCTCTTGGACCTTGACATTGACGATGAAACACAGAAATCGCATCGGAATGAATATAAAGGGCACAATGCTGATTTAAGTACAAGAAGAGTGAATCTTCCAAGAGTTTTTGGTTTGAGCCGCTCCTGGGAGACCAGTATTAGATTCCGATGCACCAGTGCACGTTTACTGTATCCCTTGGACCTTCACATTGACGATGAAACATAGAAATCGCATCGGATTAGAATATAAAAGGCACAATGCCGACTTAAGTTCAAGAAGAGTGAATCTTCTACGAGTTTGTGCTTTGAGCGGCTCCTGGGAGACCAGTATTGGATTCCGATGCACGAGTGCAGGTGTACTGTTTCTCTTGGACCTTGACATTGACGATGAAACACAGAAATCGCATCGGAATTGAATATAAAGGGCACAATGCTGATTTAAGTACAAGAAGAGTGAATCTTCCAAGAGTTTTTGGTTTGAGCCGCTCCTGGGCTTCCAGTATTAGATTCCGATGCACCAGTGCAGGTTTACTGTATCCCTTGGACCTTCACATTGACGATGAAACATAGAAATCGCATCGGATTAGAATATAAAAGGCACAATGCCGACTTAAGTACAAGAAGAGTGAATCTTCTACGAGTTTGTGCTTTGAGCGGCTCCTGGGAGACCAGTATTGGATTCCGATGCACGAGTGCAGGTGTACTGTTTCTCTTGGACCTTGACATTGACGATGAAACACAGAAATCGCATCGGAATTGAATATAAGAGGCACAATGCCGACTTAAGAACAAGAAGAGTGAATCTTCTAAGAGTTTGTGCTCTGAGCGGCTCCTGGGAGACCAGTATTAGATTCCGATGCACCAGTGCAGGTTTACTGTATCCCTTGGACCTTCACATTGACGATGAAACACAGAAATCGCATTGGAATTAAATATAAATGGCACAATGCCGACTTAAGTAGAAGAAGAGTGAATCTTCTAAGAGTTTGTGCTTTGAGCGGCTCCTGGGAGACCAGTATTGGATTCAGATGCACCAGTGCAGGTTTACTGTATCCCTTGGCCCTTCACATTGAGGATGAAACACTGAAATCGCATCGGAATGGAATATAAAAAGCACAATACCAACTTAAGTACAAGAGGAGTGAATCTTCTAAGAGTTTGTGCTTTGAGCGGCTCCTGGGAGACCAGTATTAGATTCCGATGCACCAGTGTAGGTTTACTGTATCCCTTGGACCTTCACATTGACGGTGAAACACAGAAATCGCATCGGAATTGAATATAAGAGGCACAATGCCGACTTAAGTACAAGATGAGTGAATCTTCTAAGAGTTTGTGCTTTGAGCGGCTCCTGGGAGACCAGTATTAGATTCCGATGCACCAGTGCAGGTTTACTGTATCCCTTGGACCTTCACATTGACGGTGAAACACAAAATCGTATTGGAATTGAATATAAATGGCACAATGCCGACTTAAGTAGAAGAAGAGTGAATCTTCTAAGAGTTTGTGCTGTGAGCGGTTCCTGGGAGACCAGTATTAGATTCCGATGCACCAGTGCAGGTTTACTGTATCCCTTGGACCTTCACATTGACGGTGAAACACAGAAATCGCATTGGAATTGAATATAAATGGCACAATGCCGACTTAAGTAGAAGAAGAGTGAATCTTCTAAGAGTTTGTGCTGTGAGCGGTTCCTGGGAGACCAGTATTAGATTCCGATGCACCAGTGCAGGTTTACTCTATCCCTTGGACCATCACATTGACGGTGAAACACAGAAATCGCATTGGAATTGAATATAAATGGCACAATGCCGACTTAAGTAGAAGAAGAGTGAATCTTCTAAGAGTTTGTGCTGTGAGCGGTTCCTGGGAGACCAGTATTAGATTCCGATGCACCAGTGCAGGTTTACTGTACCCCTTGGACCTTCGCATTGACGGTGAAACACAGAAATCGCATTGGAATTGAATATAAATGGCACAATGCCGACTTAAGTAGAAGAAGAGTGAATCTTCTAAGAGTTTGTGCTGTGAGCGGTTCCTGGGAGACCAGTATTAGATTCCGATGCACCAGTGCAGGTTTACTGTATCCCTTGGACCTTCACATTGACGATGAAACACAGAAATCGCATCGGAATTGAATATAAAATGCACAATACCAACTTAAGTACAAGAAGAGTGAATCTTCTAAGAGTTGGTATTTCGAGCGGCTCCTGGGAGACCAGTATTGGATTCCGGTGCACCATTGCAGGTTTACTGTATCCCTTGGACCTTCACATTGACGATGAAACACAGAAATCGCATCGGAATTGAATATAAAAGGCACAATGCCGACTTAAGTACAAGAAGAGTGAATCTTCTAAGAGTTTGTGGATTGAGCGGTTCCTGGGAGACCAGTATTAGATTCCGATGCACCAGTGCAGGTTTACTGTATCCCTTGGACCTTCACATTGACGATGAAACACAGAAATCGCATTGGAATTGAATATAAATGCAACAATGGCGACTTAAGTAGAAGAAGAGTGAATCTTCTAAGAGTTTGTGCTGTGAGCGGTTCCTGGGAGACGAGTATTAGATTCCGATGCACCAGAGCCGGTTTACTGTATCCCTTGGACCTTCACATTGACGATGAAACACAGAAATCGCATTGGAATTGAATATAAATGGCACAATGCCGACTTAAGTAGAAGAAGAGTGAATCTTCTAAGAGTTTGTGCTTTGAGCGGCTCCTGGGAGACCAGTATTGGATTCCGATGCACGAGTGCAGGTGTACTGTTTCCCTTGGACCTTGACATTGACGATGAAACACAGAAATCGCAGCGGAATTGAATATAAGAGGCACAATGCCGACTTAAGTAGAAGATGAGTGAATCTTCTAAGAGTTTGTGCTCTGAGCGGCTCCTGGGAGACCAGTATTAGATTCCGATGCACCAGTGCAGGTTTACTGTATCCCTTGGACCTTCACATTGACGGTGAAACACAGAAATCGCATCGGAATTGAATATAAGAGGCACAATGCCGACTTAAGTAGAAGAAGAGTGAATCTTCTAAGAGTTTGTGCTTTGAGCGGCTCCTGGGAGACCAGTATTAGATTCCGATCCACCAGTGCACTTTTACTGTATCCCATTGGACCTTCACATTGACGATGAAACACAGAAATCGCATTGGAATTGAATATAAATGGCACAATGCCGACTTAAGTAGAAGAAGAGTGAATCTTCTAAGAGTTTGTGCTTTGAGCGGCTCCTGGGAGACCAGTATTGGATTCCGATGCACGAGTGCAGGTATACTGTTTCCCTTGGACCTTGACATTGACGATGAAACACAGAAATCGCATCGGAATTGAATATAAAGGCACAATGCCGATTTAAGTACAAGAAGAGTGAATCTTCCAAGAGTTTTTGGTTTGAGCCGCTCCTGGGAGTCCAGTATTAGATTCCGATGCACCAGTGCAGGTTTACTGTATCCCTTAGACCTTCACATTGACAATGAAACACAGAAATCGCATTGGAATTGAATATAAAAGGCACAATGCCGACTTAAGTACAAGAAGAGTGAATCTTCTAAGAGTTTGTGGATTGAGCGGTTCCTGGGAGACCAGTATTAGATTCCGATGCACCAGTGCAGGTTTACTGTATCCCTTGGACCTTCACATTGACGATGAAACACAGAAATCGCATTGGAATTGAATATAAAAGGCACAATGCCGACTTAAGTACAAGAAGAGTGAATCTTCTAAGAGTTTCTGCTTTGAGCGGCTCCTGGGAGACCAGTATTGGATTCCGATGCACCAGTGCAGGTTTACTGTATCCCTTGGACCTTCACATTGACGATGAAACACAGAAATCGCATCGGAATTGAATATAAAAGGCACAATGCCGACTTAAGTACAAGAAGAGTGAATCTTCTACGAGTTTGTGGTTTGAGCGGCTCCTGGGAGACCAGTATTGGATTCCGATGCACGAGTGCAGCTGTACTGTTTCCCTTGGACCTTGACATTGACGATGAAACACAGAAATCGCATCGGAATTGAATATAAAGGGCACAATGCCGATTTAAGTACAAGAAGAGTGAATCTTCCAAGAGTTTCTGCTTTGAGCGGCTCCTGGGAGACCAGTATTAGATTCCGATGCACCAGTGCAGGTTTACTGTATCCCTTGGACCTTCACATTGACAATGAAACACAGAAATCGCATTGGAATTGAATATAAATGGCACAATGCCGACTTAAGTACAAGATGAGTGAATCTTCTAAGAGTTTGTGGTTTGAGCGGCTCCTGGGAGACCAGGATTGGATTCCGATGCACCGGTGCAGGTTTACTGTATCCCTTGGACCTTTACATTGACGATGAAACACAGAAATCGCATCGGAATTGAATATAAAGGGCACAATGCCGACTTAAGTACAATATGAGTGAATCTTCTAAGAGTTTGTGGTTTGAGCGGCTCCTGGGAGTCCAGTATTAGATTCCGATGCACCAGTGCAGGTTTACTGTATCCCTTGGACCTTCACATTGACAATGAAACACAGAAATCGCATTGAAATTGAATATAAAAGGCACAATGCCGACTTAAGTACAATATGAGTGAATCTTCTAAGAGTTTGTGGTTTGAGCGGCTCCTGGGAGACCAGGATTAGATTCCGATGCACCGGTGCAGGTTTACTGTATCACTTGGACCTTTACATTGACGATGAGACACAGAAATCGCATCGCAATTGAATATAAAAGACACAATGCCGATATAAGTACAAGAAGAAAGAATCTTCTAAGAGTTTGTGCTTTGAGCGGCTCCTGGGAGACAAGTATTAGATTCCGATGCACCAGTGCACATTTACTGTATCCCTTGGACCTTCACATTGACGATGAAACATAGAAATCGCATCGGATTAGAATATAAAAGGCACAATGCCGACTTAAGTACAAGAAGAGTGAATCTTCTAAGAGTTTATATTTTGAGCGGCTCCTGGGAGACCAGTATTAGATTCCGATGCACCGGTGCAGGTTTACTGTATCCCTTGGACCTTCACATTGACGGTGAAGCACAGAATTCGCATCTGTATTGAATATAAGAGGCACAATGCCGACTTAAGTACAAGAAGAGTGAATCTTCTAAGAGTTTGTGGATTGAGCGGCTCCTGGGAGACCAGTATTAGATTCCGATGCACCAGTGCAGGTTTACTGTATCCCTTGGACCTTCACATTGACGATGAAACACAGAAATCGCATTGGAATTAAATATAAATGGCACAATGCCGACTTAAGTAGAGGAAGAGTGAATCTTCTAAGAGTTTGTGCTTTGAGCGGCTCCTGGGAGACCAGTATTGGATTCAGATGCACCAGTGCAGGTTTACTGTATCCCTTGGCCCTTCACATTGTGGATGAAACACAGAAATCGCATCGGAATGGAATATAAAAAGCACAATACCAACTTAAGTAAAAGAAGGGTGAATCTTCTAATAGTTTGTGCTTCGAGCGGCTCCTGGGAGACCAGTATTGGATTCCGGTGCACCATTGCGGGTTTACTGTATCCTTTGAACCTTCACATTGACGATGAAACACAGAAATCGCATCGGAATTGAATATAAAAGGCACAATGCCGACTTAAGTACAAGAAGAGTGAATCTTCTAAGAGTTTGTGGATTGAGCGGTTCCTGGGAGACCAGTATTAGATTCCGATGCACCAGTGCAGGTTTACTGTATCCCTTGGACCTTCACATTGACGATGAATTACAGAAATCGCATTGGAATTGAATATAAATGGCACAATGCCGACTTAAGTACAATATGAGTGAATCTTCTAAGAGTTTGTGGTTTGAGCGGCTCCTGGGAGACCAGGATTGGATTCCGATGCACCGGTGCAGGTTTACTGTATCCCTTGGACCTTCACATTGACAATGAAACACAGAAATCGCATTGGAATTGAATATAAAAGGCACAATGCCTAGTACAAGAAGAGTGAATCTTCTACGAGTTTGTGCTTTGAGCGGCTCCTGGGAGACCAGTATTAGATTCCGATGCACCAGTGCACGTTTACTGTATCCCTTGGACCTTCACATTGACGATGAAACATAGAAATCGCATCGGATTAGAATATAAAAGGCACAATGCCGACTTAAGTTCAAGAAGAGTGAATCTTCTAAGAGTTTATATTTTGAGCGGCTCCTGGGAGACCAGTATTAGATTCCGATGCACCAGTGCACGTTTACTGTATCCCTTGGACCTTCACATTGACGATGAAACATAGAAATCGCATCGGATTAGAATATAAAAGGCACAATGCCGACTTAAGTACAAGAAGAGTGAATCTTCTAAGAGTTTATATTTTGAGCGGCTCCTGGGAGACCAGTATTAGATTCCGATGCACCAGTGCAGGTTTACTGTATCCCTTGGACCTTCACATTGACGATGAAACACAGAAATCGCATTGGAATTGAATATAAAAGGCACAATGCCGACTTAAGTACAATATGAGTGAATCTTCTAACAGTTTGTGTTTTGAGCGGCTCCTGGGAGACCAGGATTGGATTCCGATGCACCGGTGCAGGTTTACTGTATCCCTTGGACCTTTACATTGACGATGAGACACAGAAATCGCATCGGAATTGAATATAAAAGACACAATGCCGATATAAGTACAAGAAGAAAGAATCTTCTAAGAGTTTGTGCTTTGAGCGGCTCCTGGGAGACCAGTATTAGATTCCGATGCACCAGTGCACGTTTACTGTATCCCTTGGACCTTCGTATTGACGATGAAACATAGAACTCGCATCGGATTAGAATATAAAAGGCACAATGCCGACTTAAGTACAAGAAGAGTGAATCTTCTACGAGTTTGTGCTTTGAGCGGCTCCTGGGAGACCAGTATTGGATTCCGATGCACGAGTGCAGGTGTACTGTTTCTCTTGGACCTTGACATTGACGATGAAACACAGAAATCGCATCGGAATTGAATATAAAGGGCACAATGCTGATTTAAGTACAAGAAGAGTGAATCTTCCAAGAGTTTTTGGTTTGAGCCGCTCCTGGGAGTCCAGTATTAGATTCCGATGCACCAGTGCAGGTTAACTGTATCCCTTGGACCATCACATTGACAATGAAACACAGAAATCGCATTGGAATTGAATATAAAAGGCACAATGCCCACTTAAGTACAATATGAGTGAATCTTCTAAGAGTTTGTGGTTTGAGCGGCTCCTGGGAGACCAGGATTGGATTCCGATGCACCGGTGCAGGTTTACTGTATCCCTTGGACCTTTACATTGACGATGAGACACAGAAATCGCATCGGAATTGAATATAAAAGACACAATGCCGATATAAGTACAAGAAGAAAGAATCTTCTAAGGGTTTGTGCTTTGAGCGGCTCCTGGGAGACCAGTATTAGATTCCGATGCACCAGTGCACGTTTACTGTATCCCTTGGACCTTCACATTGACGATGAAACTTAGAAATCGCATCGGATTAGAATATAAAAGGCACAATGCCGACTTAAGTACAAGAAGAGTGAATCTTCTAAGAGTTTATATTTTGAGCGGCTCCTGGGAGACCAGTATTAGATTCCGATGCACCAGTGCAGGTTTACTGTATCCCTTGGACCTTCACATTGACGGTGAAACACAGAATTCGCATCTGAATTGAATATAAGAGGCACAATGCCGACTTAAGTACAAGAAGAGTGAATCTTCTAAGAGTTTGTGCTGTGAGCGGCTCCTGGGAGACCAGTATTAGATTCCGATGCACCAGTGCAGGTTTACTGTATCCCTTGGACCTTCACATTGACGATGAAACACAGAAATCGCATTGGAATTAAATATAAATGGCACAATGCCGACTTAAGTAGAAGAAGAGTGAATCTTCTAAGAGTTTGTGCTTTGAGCGGCTCCTGGGAGACCAGTATTGGATTCAGATGCACCAGTGCAGGTTTACTGTATCCCATGGCCCTTCACATTGTGGATGAAACACAGAAATCGCATCGGAATGGAATGTAAAAAGCACAATACCAACTTAAGTACAAGAAGGGTGAATCTTCTAATAGTTTGTGCTTCGAGCGGCTCCTGGGAGACCAGTATTGGATTCCGGTGCACCATTGCAGGTTTACTGTATCCTTTGAACCTTCACATTGACGATGAAACACAGAAATCGCATCGGAATTGAATATAAAAGGTACAATGCCGACTTAAGTAGAAGAAGAGTGAATCTTCTAAGAGTTTGTGCTTTGAGCGGCTCCTGGGAGACCAGTATTGGATTCAGATGCACCAGTGCAGGTTTACTGTATCCCTTGGACCTTCACATTGACGATGAAACACAGAAATCGCATTGGAATTGAATATAAATGGCACAATGCCGACTTAAGTAGAAGAAGAGTGAATCTTCTAAGAGTTTGTGCTTTGAGCGGCTCCTGGGAGACCAGTATTAGATTCCGATGCACCAGTGCAGGTTTACTGTATCCCTTGGACCTTCACATTGACGGTGAAACACAGAAATCGCATCGGAATTGAATATAAGAGGCACAATGCCGACTTAAGTACAAGAAGAGTGAATCTTCTAAGAGTTTGTGCTTTGAGCGGCTCCTGGGAGACCAGTATTAGATTCCGATGCACCAGTGCAGGTTTACTGTATCCCTTGGACCTTCATATTGACGGTGAAACACAGAAATCGCATCGGAATTGAATATAAGAGGCACAATGCCGACTTAAGTACAAGAACAGTGAATCTTCTAAGAGTTTGTGCTGTGAGCGGTTCCTGGGAGACCAGTATTAGATTCCGATGCACCAGTGCAGGTTTACTGTATCCCTTGGACCTTCACATTGACGATGAAACACAGAAATCGCATCGGAATTGAATATAAAAAGCACAATACCAACTTAAGTACAAGAAGAGTGAATCTTCTAAGAGTTTGTATTTCGAGCGGCTCCTGGGAGACCAGAATTGGATTCCGGTGCACCATTGCAGGTTTACTGTATCCCTTGGACCTTCACATTGACGATGAAACACAGAAATCGCATCGGAATTGAATATAAAAGGCACAATGCCGACTTAAGTACAAGAAGAGTGAATCTTCTAAGAGTTTGTGGATTGAGCGGTTCCTGGGAGACCAGTATTAGATTCCGATGCACCAGTGCAGGTTTACTGTATCCCTTGGACCTTCACATTGACGATGAAACACAGAAATCACATTGGAATTGAATATAAATGGCACAATGCCGACTTAAGTAGAAGAAGAGTGAATCTTCTAAGAGTTTGTGCTTTGAGCGGCTCCTGGGAGACCAGTATTAGATTCCGATGCACCAGTGCAGGTTTACTGTATCCCTTGGACCTTCACATTGACGATGAAACACAGAAATCGCATCGGAATTGAATATAAATGGCACAATGCCGACTTAAGTACAAGAAGAGTGAATCTTCTAAGAGTTTGTGGATTGAGCGGTTCCTGGGAGACCAGTATTAGATTCCGATGCACCAGTGCAGGTTTACTGTATCCCTTGGACCTTCACATTGACGATGAAACACAGAAATCGCATCGGAATTGAATATAAAAGGCACAATGCCGACTTAAGTACAAGAAGAGTGAATCTTCTAAGAGTTTGTGGATTGAGCGGTTCCTGGGAGACCAGTATTAGATTCCGATGCACCAGAGCCGGTTTACTGTATCCCTTGGACCTTCACATTGACGATGAAACACAGAAATCGCATCGGAATTGAATATAAAAGGCACAATGCCGACTTAAGTACAAGAAGAGTGAATCTTCTAAGAGTTTGTGGATTGAGCGGTTCCTGGGAGACCAGTATTAGATTCCGATGCACCAGTGCAGGTTTACTGTATCCCTTGGACCTTCACATTGACGATGAAACACAGAAATCGCATCGGAATTGAATATAAATGGCACAATGCCGACTTAAGTACAAGAAGAGTGAATCTTGTAAGAGTTTGTGGATTGAGCGGTTCCTGGGAGGCTAGTATTAGATTCCGATGCACCAGTGCAGGTTTACTGTATCCCTTGGACCTTCACATTGACGATGAAACACAGAAATCGCATCGGAATTGAATATAAATGGCACAATGCCGACTTAAGTACAAGAAGAGTGAATCTTCTAAGAGTTTGTGCTGTGAGCGGTTCCTGGGAGACCAGTATTAGATTCCGATGCACCAGAGCCGGTTAACTGTATCCCTTGGACCTTCACATTGACGATGAAACACAGAAATCGCATCGGAATTGAATATAAATGGCACAATGCCGACTTAAGTACAAGAAGAGTGAATCCTCTAAGAGTTTGTGGATTGAGCGGTTCCTGGGAGACCAGTATTAGATTCCGATGCACCAGTGCAGGTTTACTGTATCCCTTGGACCTTCACATTGACGATGAAACACAGAAATCGCATCGGAATTGAATATAAAAGGCACAATGCCGACTTAAGTACAAGAAGAGTGAATCTTCTAAGAGTTTGTGCTGTGAGCGGTTCCTGGGAGACCAGTAATAGATTCCGATGCACCAGAGCCGGTTTACTGTATCCCTTGGACCTTCACATTGACGATGAAACACAGAAATCGCATCGGAATTGAATATAAATGGCACAATGCCGACTTAAGTACAAGTAGAGTGAATCTTCTAAGAGTTTGTGCTGTGAGCGGTTCCTGGGAGACCAGTATTAGATTCCGATGCACCAGAGCCGGTTTACTGTATCCCTTGGACCTTCACATTGACGATGAAATACAGAAATCGCATCGGAATTGAATATAAATGGCACAATGCCGACTTAAGTACAAGAAGAGTGAATCTTCTAAGAGTTTGTGCTTTGAGCGGCTCCTGGGAGACCAGTATTAGATTCCGATGCACCAGTGCAGGTTTACTGTATCCCTTGGACCTTCATATTGACGGTGAAACACAGAAATCGCATCGGAATTGAATATAAGAGGCACAATGCCGACTTAAGTACAAGAACAGTGAATCTTCTAAGAGTTTGTGCTGTGAGCGGTTCCTGGGAGACCAGTATTAGATTCCGATGCACCAGTGCAGGTTTACTGTATCCCTTGGACCTTCACATTGACGATGAAACACAGAAATCGCATCGGAATTGAATATAAAAAGCACAATACCAACTTAAGTACAAGAAGAGTGAATCTTCTAAGAGTTTGTATTTCGAGCGGCTCCTGGGAGACCAGAATTGGATTCCGGTGCACCATTGCAGGTTTACTGTATCCCTTGGACCTTCACATTGACGATGAAACACAGAAATCGCATCGGAATTGAATATAAAAGGCACAATGCCGACTTAAGTACAAGAAGAGTGAATCTTCTAAGAGTTTGTGGATTGAGCGGTTCCTGGGAGACCAGTATTAGATTCCGATGCACCAGTGCAGGTTTACTGTATCCCTTGGACCTTCACATTGACGATGAAACACAGAAATCACATTGGAATTGAATATAAATGGCACAATGCCGACTTAAGTAGAAGAAGAGTGAATCTTCTAAGAGTTTGTGCTTTGAGCGGCTCCTGGGAGACCAGTATTAGATTCCGATGCACCAGTGCAGGTTTACTGTATCCCTTGGACCTTCACATTGACGATGAAACACAGAAATCGCATCGGAATTGAATATAAATGGCACAATGCCGACTTAAGTACAAGAAGAGTGAATCTTCTAAGAGTTTGTGGATTGAGCGGTTCCTGGGAGACCAGTATTAGATTCCGATGCACCAGTGCAGGTTTACTGTATCCCTTGGACCTTCACATTGACGATGAAACACAGAAATCGCATCGGAATTGAATATAAAAGGCACAATGCCGACTTAAGTACAAGAAGAGTGAATCTTCTAAGAGTTTGTGGATTGAGCGGTTCCTGGGAGACCAGTATTAGATTCCGATGCACCAGAGCCGGTTTACTGTATCCCTTGGACCTTCACATTGACGATGAAACACAGAAATCGCATCGGAATTGAATATAAAAGGCACAATGCCGACTTAAGTACAAGAAGAGTGAATCTTCTAAGAGTTTGTGGATTGAGCGGTTCCTGGGAGACCAGTATTAGATTCCGATGCACCAGTGCAGGTTTACTGTATCCCTTGGACCTTCACATTGACGATGAAACACAGAAATCGCATCGGAATTGAATATAAATGGCACAATGCCGACTTAAGTACAAGAAGAGTGAATCTTGTAAGAGTTTGTGGATTGAGCGGTTCCTGGGAGGCTAGTATTAGATTCCGATGCACCAGTGCAGGTTTACTGTATCCCTTGGACCTTCACATTGACGATGAAACACAGAAATCGCATCGGAATTGAATATAAATGGCACAATGCCGACTTAAGTACAAGAAGAGTGAATCTTCTAAGAGTTTGTGCTGTGAGCGGTTCCTGGGAGACCAGTATTAGATTCCGATGCACCAGAGCCGGTTAACTGTATCCCTTGGACCTTCACATTGACGATGAAACACAGAAATCGCATCGGAATTGAATATAAATGGCACAATGCCGACTTAAGTACAAGAAGAGTGAATCCTCTAAGAGTTTGTGGATTGAGCGGTTCCTGGGAGACCAGTATTAGATTCCGATGCACCAGTGCAGGTTTACTGTATCCCTTGGACCTTCACATTGACGATGAAACACAGAAATCGCATCGGAATTGAATATAAAAGGCACAATGCCGACTTAAGTACAAGAAGAGTGAATCTTCTAAGAGTTTGTGCTGTGAGCGGTTCCTGGGAGACCAGTAATAGATTCCGATGCACCAGAGCCGGTTTACTGTATCCCTTGGACCTTCACATTGACGATGAAACACAGAAATCGCATCGGAATTGAATATAAATGGCACAATGCCGACTTAAGTACAAGTAGAGTGAATCTTCTAAGAGTTTGTGCTGTGAGCGGTTCCTGGGAGACCAGTATTAGATTCCGATGCACCAGAGCCGGTTTACTGTATCCCTTGGACCTTCACATTGACGATGAAATACAGAAATCGCATCGGAATTGAATATAAATGGCACAATGCCGACTTAAGTACAAGAAGAGTGAATCTTCTAAGAGTTTGTGGATTGAGCGGTTCCTGGGAGACCAGTATTAGATTCCGATGCACCAGTGCAGGTTTACTGTATCCCTTGGACCTTCACATTGACGATGAAACACAGAAATCGCATCGGAATTGAATATAAATGGCACAATGCCGACTTAAGTACAAGAAGAGTGAATCTTCTAAGAGTTTGTGGATTGAGCGGTTCCTGGGAGACCAGTATTAGATTCCGATGCACCAGTGCAGGTTTACTGTATCCCTTGGACCTTCACATTGACGATGAAACACAGAAATCGCATCGGAATTGAATATAAAAGGCACAATGCCGACTTAAGTACAAGAAGAGTGAATCTTCTAAGAGTTTGTGCTGTGAGCGGTTCCTGGGAGACCAGTATTAGATTCCGATGCACCAGAGCCGGTTTACTGTATCCCTTGGACCTTCACATTGACGATGAAACACAGAAATCGCATTGGAATTGAATATAAATGGCACAATGCCGACTTAAGTACAAGAAGAGTGAATCTTCTAAGAGTTTGTGGATTGAGCGGTTCCTGGGAGACCAGTATTAGATTCCGATGCACCAGTGCAGGTTTACTGTATCCCTTGGACCTTCACATTGACGATGAAACACAGAAATCGCATCGGAATTGAATATAAATGGCACAATGCCGACTTGAGTACAAGAAGAGTGAATCTTGTAAGAGTTTGTGGATTGAGCGGTTCCTGGGAGACCAGTATTAGATTCCGATGCACCAGTGCAGGTTTACTGTATCCCTTGGACCTTCACATTGACGATGAAACACAGAAATCGCATCGGAATTGAATATAAAAGGCACAATGCCGACTTAAGTACAAGAAGAGTGAATCTTCTAAGAGTTTGAGCTGTGAGCGGTTCCTGGGAGACCAGTATTAGATTCCGATGCACCAGAGCCGGTTTACTGTATCCCTTGGACCTTCACATTGACGATGAAACACAGAAATCGCATCGGAATTGAATATAAATGGCACAATGCCGACTTAAGTACAAGAAGAGTGAATCTTCTAAGAGTTTGTGCTGTGAGCGGTTCCTGGGAGACCAGTATTAGATTCCGATGCACCAGAGACGGTTTACTGTATCCCTTGGACCTTCACATTGACGATGAAACACAGAAATCGCATCGGAATTGAATATAAATGGCACAATGCCGACTTAAGTACAAGAAGAGTGAATCTTCTAAGAGTTTGTGCTGTGAGCGGTTCCTGGGAGACCAGTATTAGATTCCGATGCACCGGTGCAGGTTTACTGTATCCCTTGGACCTTCACATTGACGATGAAACACAGAAATCGCATCGGAATTGAATATAAAAAGCACAATACCAACTTAAGTACAAGAAGAGTGAATCTTCTAAGAGTTTGTATTTCGAGCGGCTCCTGGGAGACCAGTATTAGATTCCGATGCACCATTGCAGGTTTACTGTATCCTTTGAACCTTCACATTGACGATGAAACACAGAAATCGCATCGGAATTGAATATAAAAGGCACAATGCCGACTTAAGTAGAAGAAGAGTCAATCTTCTAAGAGTTTGTGCTTTGAGCGGCTCCTGGGAGACCAGTATTGGATTCAGATGCACCAGTGCAGGTTTACTGTATCCCGTGGCCCTTCACATTGACGATGAAACACAGAAATCGCATTGGAATTGAATATAAATGGCACAATGCCGACTTAAGTAGAAGAAGAGTGAATCTTCTAAGTGTTTGTGCTTTGAGCGGCTCCTGGGAGACCAGTATTAGATTCCGATGCACCAGTGCAGGTTTACTGTATCCCTTGGACCTTCACATTGACGGTGAAACACAGAAATCGCATCGGAATTGAATATAAGAGGCACAATGCCGACTTAAGTACAAGAAGAGTGAATCTTCTAAGATTTTGTGCTTTGAGCGGCTCCTGGGAGACCAGTATTAGATTCCGATGCACCAGTGCAGGTTTACTGTATCCCTTGGACCTTCACATTGACGGTGAAACACAGAAATCGCATCGGAATTGAATATAAATGGCACAATGCCGACTTAAGTACAAGAAGAGTGTATCTTCTAAGAGTTTGTGGATTGAGCGGTTCCTGGGAGACCAGTATTAGATTCCGATGCACCAGTGCAGGTTTACTGTATCCCTTGGACCTTCACTTTGACGATGAAACACAGAAATCGCATCGGAATTGAATATAAAAGGCACAATGCCGACTTAAGTACAAGAAGAGTGAATCTTCTAAGAGTTTGTGCTGTGAGCGGTTCCTGGGAGACCAGTATTGGATTCCGATGCACCAGAGCCGGTTTACTGTATCCCTTGAACCTTCACATTGACGATGAAACACAGAAATCGCATCGGAATTGAATATAAATGGCAGAATGCCGACTTAAGTACAAGAAGAGTGAATCTTCTAAGAGTTTGTGGATTGAGCGGTTCCTGGGAGACCAGTATTAGATTCCGATGCACCAGTGCAGGTTTACTGTATCCCTTGGACCTTCACATTGACGATGAAACACAGAAATCGCATCGGAATTGAATATAAATGGCACAATGCCGACTTAAGTACAAGAAGAGTGAATCTTCTAAGAGTTTGTGCTGTGAGCGGTTCCTGGGAGACCAGTATTAGATTCCGATGCACCAGAGCCGGTTTACTGTATCCCTTGGACCTTCACATTGACGATGAAACACAGAAATCGCATCGGAATTGAATATAAATGGCACAATGCCGACTTAAGTACAAGAAGAGTGAATCTTCTATGAGTTTGTGCTGTGAGCGGTTCCTGGGAGACCAGTATTAGATTCCGATGCACCAGAGCCGGTTTACTGTATCCCTTGGACCTTCACATTGACGATGAAACACAGAAATCGCATCGGAATTGAATATAAATGGCACAATGCCGACTTAAGTACAAGAAGAGTGTATCTTCTAAGAGTTTGTGGATTGAGCGGTTCCTGGGAGACCAGTATTAGATTCCGATGCACCAGTGCAGGTTTACTGTATCCCTTGGACCTTCACATTGACGATGAAACACAGAAATCGCATCGGAATTGAATATAAATGGCACAATGCCGACTTAAGTACAAGAAGAGTGAATCTTCTAACAGTTTGTGGATTGAGCGGTTCCTGGGAGACCAGTATTAGATTCCGATGCACCAGTGCAGGTTTACTGTATCCCTTGGACCTTCACATTGACGATGAAACACAGAAATCGCATCGGAGTTGAATATAAATGGCACAATGCCGACTTAAGTACAAGAAGAGTGAATCTTCTAAGAGTTTGTGCTGTGAGCGGTTCCTGGGAGACCAGTATTAGATTCCGATGCACCAGAGCCGGTTTACTGTATCCCTTGGACCTTCACATTGACGATGAAACACAGAAATCGCATCGGAATTGAATATAAATGGCACAATGCCGACTTAAGTACAAGAAGAGTGAATCTTCTAAGAGTTTGTGGATTGAGCGGTTCCTGGGAGACCAGTATTAGATTCCGATGCACCAGTGCAGGTTTACTGTATCCCTTGGACCTTCACATTGACGATGAAACACAGAAATCGCATCGGAATTGAATATAAATGGCACAATGCCGACTTAAGTACAAGAAGAGTGAATCTTCTAAGTGTCTGTGGATTGAGCGGTTCCTGGGAGACCAGTATTAGATTCCGATGCACCAGCGCAGGTTTACTGTATCCCTTGGACCTTCACATTGACGATGAAACACAGAAATCGCATCGGAATTGAATATAAATGGCACAATCCCGACTTAAGTACAAGAAGAGTGAATCTTCTAAGAGTTTGTGGATTGAGCGGTTCCTGGGAGACCAGTATTAGATTCCGATGCACCAGTGCAGGTTTACTGTATCCCTTGGACCTTCACATTGACGATAAAACACAGAAATCGCATCGGAATTGAATATAAAAGGCACAATGCCGACTTAAGTACAAGAAGAGTGAATCTTCTAAGAGTTTGTGCTTTGAGCGGCTCCTGGGAGACCAGTATTGGATTCCGATGCACGAGTGCAGGTGTACTGTTTCCCTTGGACCTTGACATTGACGATGAAACACAGAAATCGCATTGGAATTGAATATAAATGGCACAATGCCGACTTAAGTACAAGAAGAGTGAATATTCTAAGAGTTTGTGGATTGAGCGGTTCCTGGGAGACCAGTATTAGATTCCGATGCACCAGTGCAGGTTTACTGTATCCCTTGGACCTTCACATTGACGATGAAACACAGAAATCGCATCGGAATTGAATATAAATGGCACAATGCCGACTTAAGTACAAGAAGAGTGAATCTTCTAAGAGTTTGTGGATTGAGCTGTTCCTGGGAGACCAGTATTAGATTCCGATGCACCAGTGCAGGTTTACTGTATCCCTTGGACCTTCACATTGACGATGAAACACAGAAATCGCATTGGAATTGAATATAAATGGCACAATGCCGACTTAAGTACAAGAAGAGTGAATCTTCTAAGAGTTTGTGCTGTGAGCGGTTCCTGGGAGACCAGTATTAGATTCCGATGCACCAGTGCAGGTTTACAATATCCCTTGGACCTTCACATTGACGGTGAAACACAGAAATCGCATCGGAATTGAATATAAATGGCACAATGCCGACTTAAGTACAAGAAGAGTGAATCTTCTAAGAGTTTGTGCTGTGAGCGGTTACTGGGAGACCAGTATTAGATTCCGATGCACCAGAGCCGGTTTACTGTATCCCTTGGACCTTCACATTGACGATGAAACACAGAAATCGCATTGGAATTGAATATAAATGGCACAATGCCGACTTAAGTAGAAGAAGAGTGAATCTTCTAAGAGTTTGTGCTTTGAGCGGCTCCTGGGAGACCAGTATTGGATTCCGATGCACGAGTGCAGGTGTACTGTTTCCCTTGGACCTTGACATTGACGATGAAACACAGAAATCGCATCGGAATTGAATATAAGAGGCACAATGCCGACTTAAGTAGAAGAAGAGTGAATCTTCTAAGAGTTTGTGCTTTGAGCGGCTCCTGGGAGACCAGTATTAGATTCCGATGCACCAGTGCAGGTTTACTGTATCCCTAGGACCATCACATTGACGGTGAAACACAGAAATCGCATCGGAATTGAATATAAGAGGCACAATGCCGACTTAAGTAGAAGAAGTGTGAATCTTCTAAGAGTTTGTGCTTTGAGCGGCTCCTGGGAGACCAGTATTAGATTCCGATGCACCAGTGCAGGTTTACTGTATCCCTTGGACCTTCATATTGACGGTGAAACACAGAAATCGCATCGGAATTGAATATAAGAGGCACAATGCCGACTTAAGTACAAGAAGAGTGAATCTTCTAAGAGTTTGTGCTGTGAGCGGTTCCTGAGAGACCAGTATTAGATTCCGATGCACCAGTGCAGGTTTACTGTATCCCTTGGACCTTCACATTGACGATGAAACACAGAAATCGCATCGGAATTGAATATAAAAAGCACAATACCAACTTAAGTACAAGAAGAGTGAATCTTCTAAGAGTTTGTGCTTTGAGCGGCTCCTGGGAGACCAGTATTGGATTCCGATGCACCAGTGCAGGTTTACTGTATCCCTTGGACCATCACATTGACGGTGAAACACAGAAATCGCATCGGAATTGAATATAAGAGGCACAATGCCGACTTAAGTAGAAGAAGTGTGAATCTTCTAAGAGTTTGTGCTTTGAGCGGCTCCTGGGAGACCAGTATTAGATTCCGATGCACCAGTACAGGTTTACTGTATCCCTTGGACCTTCACATTGACGGTGAAACACAGAAATCGCATCGGAATTGAATATAAGAGGCACAATGCCGACTTAAGTACAAGAAGAGTGAATCTTCTAAGAGTTTGTGCTGTGAGCGGTTCCTGGGAGACCAGTATTAGATTCCGATGCACCAGTGCAGGTTTACTGTATCCCTTGGACCTTCACATTGACGATGAAACACAGAAATCGCATCGGAATTGAATATAAAAGGCACAATGCGGACATAAGTACAAGAAGAGTGAATCTTCTTAGAGTTTGTGCTTTGAGCGGCTTCTGGGAGACCAGTATTAGTTTCCGATGCACCAGTGCAGGTTTACTGTATCCCTTGGACCTTCACATTGACGATGAAACACAGAAATCGCATTGGAATTGAATATAAGAGGCACAATGCCGACTTAAGTACAAGAAGAGTGAATCTTCTAAGAGTTTCTGCTTTGAGCGGCTCCTGGGAGACCAGGATTGGATTCCGATGCACCGGTGCAGGTTTACTGTATCCCTTGGACCTTTACATTGACGATGAGACACAGAAATCTCATCGGAATTGAATATAAAAGACACAATGCCGATATAAGTACAAGAAGAAAGAATCTTCTAAGAGTTTGTGCTTTGAGCGGCTCCTGGGAGACCAGTATTAGATTCCGATGCACCAGTGCACGTTTACTGTATCCCTTGGACCTTCACATTGACGATGAAACACAGATATCGCATCGGAATTGAATATAAAAGGCACAATGCCGACTTAAGTAGAAGAAGAGTAAATCTTCTAAGAGTTTGTGCTTAGAGCGGCTCCTGGGAGACCAGTATTAGATTCCGATGCACCAGTGCACGTTTACTGTATCCCTTGGACCTTCACATTGACGATGAAACATAGAAATCGCATCGGATTAGAATATGAAAGGCACAATGCCGACTTAAGTACAAGAAGAGTGAATCTTCTAAGAGTTTATAGTTTGAGCGGCTCCTGGGAGACCAGTATTAGATTCCGATGCACCAGTGCAGGTTTACTGTATCCCTTGGACCTTCACATTGACGATAAAACACAGAAATCGCATCGGAATTGAATATAAAAGGCACAATGCCGACTTAAGTACAAGAAGAGTGAATCTTCTAAGAGTTTGTGCTTTGAGCGGCTCCTGGGAGACCAGTATTGGATTCCGATGCACGAGTGCAGGTGTACTGTTTCCCTTGGACCTTGACATTGACGATGAAACACAGAAATCGCATTGGAATTGAATATAAATGGCACAATGCCGACTTAAGTACAAGAAGAGTGAATATTCTAAGAGTTTGTGGATTGAGCGGTTCCTGGGAGACCAGTATTAGATTCCGATGCACCAGTGCAGGTTTACTGTATCCCTTGGACCTTCACATTGACGATGAAACACAGAAATCGCATCGGAATTGAATATAAATGGCACAATGCCGACTTAAGTACAAGAAGAGTGAATCTTCTAAGAGTTTGTGGATTGAGCTGTTCCTGGGAGACCAGTATTAGATTCCGATGCACCAGTGCAGGTTTACTGTATCCCTTGGACCTTCACATTGACGATGAAACACAGAAATCGCATTGGAATTGAATATAAATGGCACAATGCCGACTTAAGTACAAGAAGAGTGAATCTTCTAAGAGTTTGTGCTGTGAGCGGTTCCTGGGAGACCAGTATTAGATTCCGATGCACCAGTGCAGGTTTACAATATCCCTTGGACCTTCACATTGACGGTGAAACACAGAAATCGCATCGGAATTGAATATAAATGGCACAATGCCGACTTAAGTACAAGAAGAGTGAATCTTCTAAGAGTTTGTGCTGTGAGCGGTTACTGGGAGACCAGTATTAGATTCCGATGCACCAGAGCCGGTTTACTGTATCCCTTGGACCTTCACATTGACGATGAAACACAGAAATCGCATTGGAATTGAATATAAGAGGCACAATGCCGACTTAAGTACAAGAAGAGTGAATCTTCTAAGAGTTTCTGCTTTGAGCGGCTCCTGGGAGACCAGGATTGGATTCCGATGCACCGGTGCAGGTTTACTGTATCCCTTGGACCTTTACATTGACGATGAGACACAGAAATCTCATCGGAATTGAATATAAAAGACACAATGCCGATATAAGTACAAGAAGAAAGAATCTTCTAAGAGTTTGTGCTTTGAGCGGCTCCTGGGAGACCAGTATTAGATTCCGATGCACCAGTGCACGTTTACTGTATCCCTTGGACCTTCACATTGACGATGAAACACAGATATCGCATCGGAATTGAATATAAAAGGCACAATGCCGACTTAAGTAGAAGAAGAGTAAATCTTCTAAGAGTTTGTGCTTAGAGCGGCTCCTGGGAGACCAGTATTAGATTCCGATGCACCAGTGCACGTTTACTGTATCCCTTGGACCTTCACATTGACGATGAAACATAGAAATCGCATCGGATTAGAATATGAAAGGCACAATGCCGACTTAAGTACAAGAAGAGTGAATCTTCTAAGAGTTTGTGGATTGAGCGGTTCCTGGGAGACCAGTATTAGATTCCGATGCACCAGTGCAGGTTTACTGTATCCCTTGGACCTTCACATTGACGATAAAACACAGAAATCGCATCGGAATTGAATATAAAAGGCACAATGCCGACTTAAGTACAAGAAGAGTGAATCTTCTAAGAGTTTGTGCTTTGAGCGGCTCCTGGGAGACCAGTATTGGATTCCGATGCACGAGTGCAGGTGTACTGTTTCCCTTGGACCTTGACATTGACGATGAAACACAGAAATCGCATTGGAATTGAATATAAATGGCACAATGCCGACTTAAGTACAAGAAGAGTGAATATTCTAAGAGTTTGTGGATTGAGCGGTTCCTGGGAGACCAGTATTAGATTCCGATGCACCAGTGCAGGTTTACTGTATCCCTTGGACCTTCACATTGACGATGAAACACAGAAATCGCATCGGAATTGAATATAAATGGCACAATGCCGACTTAAGTACAAGAAGAGTGAATCTTCTAAGAGTTTGTGGATTGAGCTGTTCCTGGGAGACCAGTATTAGATTCCGATGCACCAGTGCAGGTTTACTGTATCCCTTGGACCTTCACATTGACGATGAAACACAGAAATCGTATTGGAATTGAATATAAATGGCACAATGCCGACTTAAGTACAAGAAGAGTGAATCTTCTAAGAGTTTGTGCTGTGAGCGGTTCCTGGGAGACCAGTATTAGATTCCGATGCACCAGTGCAGGTTTACAATATCCCTTGGACCTTCACATTGACGGTGAAACACAGAAATCGCATCGGAATTGAATATAAATGGCACAATGCCGACTTAAGTACAAGAAGAGTGAATCTTCTAAGAGTTTGTGCTGTGAGCGGTTACTGGGAGACCAGTATTAGATTCCGATGCACCAGAGCCGGTTTACTGTATCCCTTGGACCTTCACATTGACGATGAAACACAGAAATCGCATTGGAATTGAATATAAATGGCACAATGCCGACTTAAGTAGAAGAAGAGTGAATCTTCTAAGAGTTTGTGCTTTGAGCGGCTCCTGGGAGACCAGTATTGGATTCCGATGCACGAGTGCAGGTGTACTGTTTCCCTTGGACCTTGACATTGACGATGAAACACAGAAATCGCATCGGAATTGAATATAAGAGGCACAATGCCGACTTAAGTAGAAGAAGAGTGAATCTTCTAAGAGTTTGTGCTTTGAGCGGCTCCTGGGAGACCAGTATTAGATTCCGATGCACCAGTGCAGGTTTACTGTATCCCTAGGACCATCACATTGACGGTGAAACACAGAAATCGCATCGGAATTGAATATAAGAGGCACAATGCCGACTTAAGTAGAAGAAGTGTGAATCTTCTAAGAGTTTGTGCTTTGAGCGGCTCCTGGGAGACCAGTATTAGATTCCGATGCACCAGTGCAGGTTTACTGTATCCCTTGGACCTTCATATTGACGGTGAAACACAGAAATCGCATCGGAATTGAATATAAGAGGCACAATGCCGACTTAAGTACAAGAAGAGTGAATCTTCTAAGACTTTGTGCTGTGAGCGGTTCCTGAGAGACCAGTATTAGATTCCGATGCACCAGTGCAGGTTTACTGTATCCCTTGGACCTTCACATTGACGATGAAACACAGAAATCGCATCGGAATTGAATATAAAAAGCACAATACCAACTTAAGTACAAGAAGAGTGAATCTTCTAAGAGTTTGTGCTTTGAGCGGCTCCTGGGAGACCAGTATTGGATTCCGATGCACCAGTGCAGGTTTACTGTATCCCTTGGACCATCACATTGACGGTGAAACACAGAAATCGCATCGGAATTGAATATAAGAGGCACAATGCCGACTTAAGTAGAAGAAGTGTGAATCTTCTAAGAGTTTGTGCTTTGAGCGGCTCCTGGGAGACCAGTATTAGATTCCGATGCACCAGTACAGGTTTACTGTATCCCTTGGACCTTCACATTGACGGTGAAACACAGAAATCGCATCGGAATTGAATATAAGAGGCACAATGCCGACTTAAGTACACGAAGAGTGAATCTTCTAAGAGTTTGTGCTGTGAGCGGTTCCTGGGAGACCAGTATTAGATTCCGATGCACCAGTGCAGGTTTACTGTATCCCTTGGACCTTCACATTGACGATGAAACACAGAAATCGCATCGGAATTGAATATAAAAGGCACAATGCGGACATAAGTACAAGAAGAGTGAATCTTCTTAGAGTTTGTGCTTTGAGCGGCTTCTGGGAGACCAGTATTAGTTTCCGATGCACCAGTGCAGGTTTACTGTATCCCTTGGACCTTCACATTGACGATGAAACACAGAAATCGCATTGGAATTGAATATAAGAGGCACAATGCCGACTTAAGTACAAGAAGAGTGAATCTTCTAAGAGTTTCTGCTTTGAGCGGCTCCTGGGAGACCAGGATTGGATTCCGATGCACCGGTGCAGGTTTACTGTATCCCTTGGACCTTTACATTGACGATGAGACACAGAAATCTCATCGGAATTGAATATAAAAGACACAATGCCGATATAAGTACAAGAAGAAAGAATCTTCTAAGAGTTTGTGCTTTGAGCGGCTCCTGGGAGACCAGTATTAGATTCCGATGCACCAGTGCACGTTTACTGTATCCCTTGGACCTTCACATTGACGATGAAACACAGATATCGCATCGGAATTGAATATAAAAGGCACAATGCCGACTTAAGTAGAAGAAGAGTAAATCTTCTAAGAGTTTGTGCTTAGAGCGGCTCCTGGGAGACCAGTATTAGATTCCGATGCACCAGTGCACGTTTACTGTATCCCTTGGACCTTCACATTGACGATGAAACATAGAAATCGCATCGGATTAGAATATGAAAGGCACAATGCCGACTTAAGTACAAGAAGAGTGAATCTTCTAAGAGTTTATAGTTTGAGCGGCTCCTGGGAGACCAGTATTAGATTCCGATGCACCAGTGCAGGTTTACTGTATCCCTTGGACCTTCACATTGACGGTGAAACACAGAATTCGCATCTGAATTGAATATAAGAGGCACAATGCCGACTTAAGTACAAGAAGAGTGAATCTTCTAAGAGTTTGTGCTTTGAGCGGCTCCTGGGAGACCAGTATTAGATTCCGATGCACCAGTGCAGGTTTACTGTATCCCTTGGACCTTCACATTGACGATGAAGCACAGAAATCGCTTTGGAATTAAATATAAATGGCACAATGCCGACTTAAGTAGAAGAAGAGTGAATCTTCTAAGAGTTTGTGCTTTGAGCGGCTCCTGGGAGACCAGTATTGGATTCCGATGCACCAGTGCAGGTTTACTGTATCCCTTGGACCTTCACATTGACGATGAGACACAGAAATCGCATTGGAATTAAATATAAATGGCACAATGCCGACTTAAGTAGAAGAAGAGTGAATCTTCTAAGAGTTTGTGCTTTGCGCGGCTCCTGGGAGACCAGTATTGGATTCCGATGCACCAGTGCAGGTTTACTGTATCCCTTGGACCTTCACATTGACGATGAAACACAGAAATCGCATCGGAATTGAATATAAATGGCACAATGCCGACTTAAGTACAAGAAGAGTGAATCTTCTAACAGTTTGTGGATTGAGCGGTTCCTGGGAGACCAGTATTAGATTCCGATGCACCAGTGCAGGTTTACTGTATCCCTTGGACCTTCACATTGACGATGAAACACAGAAATCGCATCGGAGTTGAATATAAATGGCACAATGCCGACTTAAGTACAAGAAGAGTGAATCTTCTAAGAGTTTGTGCTGTGAGCGGTTCCTGGGAGACCAGTATTAGATTCCGATGCACCAGAGCCGGTTTACTGTATCCCTTGGACCTTCACATTGACGATGAAACACAGAAATCGCATCGGAATTGAATATAAATGGCACAATGCCGACTTAAGTACAAGAAGAGTGAATCTTCTAAGAGTTTGTGGATTGAGCGGTTCCTGGGAGACCAGTATTAGATTCCGATGCACCAGTGCAGGTTTACTGTATCCCTTGGACCTTCACATTGACGATGAAACACAGAAATCGCATCGGAATTGAATATAAATGGCACAATGCCGACTTAAGTACAAGAAGAGTGAATCTTCTAAGTGTCTGTGGATTGAGCGGTTCCTGGGAGACCAGTATTAGATTCCGATGCACCAGCGCAGGTTTACTGTATCCCTTGGACCTTCACATTGACGATGAAACACAGAAATCGCATCGGAATTGAATATAAATGGCACAATCCCGACTTAAGTACAAGAAGAGTGAATCTTCTAAGAGTTTGTGGATTGAGCGGTTCCTGGGAGACCAGTATTAGATTCCGATGCACCAGTGCAGGTTTACTGTATCCCTTGGACCTTCACATTGACGATAAAACACAGAAATCGCATCGGAATTGAATATAAAAGGCACAATGCCGACTTAAGTACAAGAAGAGTGAATCTTCTAAGAGTTTGTGCTTTGAGCGGCTCCTGGGAGACCAGTATTGGATTCCGATGCACGAGTGCAGGTGTACTGTTTCCCTTGGACCTTGACATTGACGATGAAACACAGAAATCGCATTGGAATTGAATATAAATGGCACAATGCCGACTTAAGTACAAGAAGAGTGAATATTCTAAGAGTTTGTGGATTGAGCGGTTCCTGGGAGACCAGTATTAGATTCCGATGCACCAGTGCAGGTTTACTGTATCCCTTGGACCTTCACATTGACGATGAAACACAGAAATCGCATTGGAAATGAATATAAATGGCACAATGCCGACTTAAGTACAAGAAGAGTGAATCTTCTAAGAGTTTGTGCTGTGAGCGGTTCCTGGGGGACCAGTATTAGATTCCGATGCACCAGAGCCGGTTTACTGTATCCCTGGGACCTTCACATTGACGATGAAACACAGAAATCGCATCGGAATTGAATATAAATGGCACAATGCCGACTTAAGTACAAGAAGAGTGAATCTTCTAAGAGTTTGTGGATTGAGCTGTTCCTGGGAGACCAGTATTAGATTCCGATGCACCAGTGCAGGTTTACTGTATCCCTTGGACCTTCACATTGACGATGAAACACAGAAATCGCATTGGAATTGAATATAAATGGCACAATGCCGACTTAAGTACAAGAAGAGTGAATCTTCTAAGAGTTTGTGCTGTGAGCGGTTCCTGGGAGACCAGTATTAGATTCCGATGCACCAGTGCAGGTTTACAATATCCCTTGGACCTTCACATTGACGGTGAAACACAGAAATCGCATCGGAATTGAATATAAATGGCACAATGCCGACTTAAGTACAAGAAGAGTGAATCTTCTAAGAGTTTGTGCTGTGAGCGGTTACTGGGAGACCAGTATTAGATTCCGATGCACCAGAGCCGGTTTACTGTATCCCTTGGACCTTCACATTGACGATGAAACACAGAAATCGCATTGGAATTGAATATAAATGGCACAATGCCGACTTAAGTAGAAGAAGAGTGAATCTTCTAAGAGTTTGTGCTTTGAGCGGCTCCTGGGAGACCAGTATTGGATTCCGATGCACGAGTGCAGGTGTACTGTTTCCCTTGGACCTTGACATTGACGATGAATCACAGAAATCGCATCGGAATTGAATATAAGAGGCACAATGCCGACTTAAGTAGAAGAAGAGTGAATCTTCTAAGAGTTTGTGCTTTGAGCGGCTCCTGGGAGACCAGTATTAGATTCCGATGCACCAGTGCAGGTTTACTGTATCCCTAGGACCATCACATTGACGGTGAAACACAGAAATCGCATCGGAATTGAATATAAGAGGCACAATGCCGACTTAAGTAGAAGAAGTGTGAATCTTCTAAGAGTTTGTGCTTTGAGCGGCTCCTGGGAGACCAGTATTAGATTCCGATGCACCAGTGCAGGTTTACTGTATCCCTTGGACCTTCATATTGACGGTGAAACACAGAAATCGCATCGGAATTGAATATAAGAGGCACAATGCCGACTTAAGTACAAGAAGAGTGAATCTTCTAAGAGTTTGTGCTGTGAGCGGTTCCTGAGAGACCAGTATTAGATTCCGATGCACCAGTGCAGGTTTACTGTATCCCTTGGACCTTCACATTGACGATGAAACACAGAAATCGCATCGGAATTGAATATAAAAAGCACAATACCAACTTAAGTACAAGAAGAGTGAATCTTCTAAGAGTTTGTGCTTTGAGCGGCTCCTGGGAGACCAGTATTGGATTCCGATGCACCAGTGCAGGTTTACTGTATCCCTTGGACCATCACATTGACGGTGAAACACAGAAATCGCATCGGAATTGAATATAAGAGGCACAATGCCGACTTAAGTAGAAGAAGTGTGAATCTTCTAAGAGTTTGTGCTTTGAGCGGCTCCTGGGAGACCAGTATTAGATTCCGATGCACCAGTACAGGTTTACTGTATCCCTTGGACCTTCACATTGACGGTGAAACACAGAAATCGCATCGGAATTGAATATAAGAGGCACAATGCCGACTTAAGTACAAGAAGAGTGAATCTTCTAAGAGTTTGTGCTGTGAGCGGTTCCTGGGAGACCAGTATTAGATTCCGATGCACCAGTGCAGGTTTACTGTATCCCTTGGACCTTCACATTGACGATGAAACACAGAAATCCCATCGGAATTGAATATAAAAGGCACAATGCGGACATAAGTACAAGAAGAGTGAATCTTCTTAGAGTTTGTGCTTTGAGCGGCTTTGGGAGACCAGTATTAGTTTCCGATGCACCAGTGCAGGTTTACTGTATCCCTTGGACCTTCACATTGACGATGAAACACAGAAATCGCATTGGAATTGAATATAAGAGGCACAATGCCGACTTAAGTACAAGAAGAGTGAATCTTCTAAGAGTTTCTGCTTTGAGCGGCTCCTGGGAGACCAGGATTGGATTCCGATGCACCGGTGCAGGTTTACTGTATCCCTTGGACCTTTACATTGACGATGAGACACAGAAATCTCATCGGAATTGAATATAAAAGACACAATGCCGATATAAGTACAAGAAGAAAGAATCTTCTAAGAGTTTGTGCTTTGAGCGGCTCCTGGGAGACCAGTATTAGATTCCGATGCACCAGTGCACGTTTACTGTATCCCTTGGACCTTCACATTGACGATGAAACACAGATATCGCATCGGAATTGAATATAAAAGGCACAATGCCGACTTAAGTAGAAGAAGAGTAAATCTTCTAAGAGTTTGTGCTTAGAGCGGCTCCTGGGAGACCAGTATTAGATTCCGATGCACCAGTGCACGTTTACTGTATTCCTTGGACCTTCACATTGACGGTGAAACACAGAATTCGCATCTGAATTGAATATAAGAGGCACAATGCCGACTTAAGTACAAGAAGAGTGAATCTTCTAAGAGTTTGTGCTTTGAGCGGCTCCTGGGAGACCAGTATTAGATTCCGATGCACCAGTGCAGGTTTACTGTATCCCTTGGACCTTCACATTGACGATGAAGCACAGAAATCGCTTTGGAATTAAATATAAATGGCACAATGCCGACTTAAGTAGAAGAAGAGTGAATCTTCTAAGAGTTTGTGCTTTGAGCGGCTCCTGGGAGACCAGTATTGGATTCCGATGCACCAGTGCAGGTTTACTGTATCCCTTGGACCTTCACATTGACGATGAGACACAGAAATCGCATTGGAATTAAATATAAATGGCACAATGCCGACTTAAGTAGAAGAAGAGTGAATCTTCTAAGAGTTTGTGCTTTGCGCGGCTCCTGGGAGACCAGTATTGGATTCCGATGCACCAGTGCAGGTTTACTGTATCCCTTGGACCTTCACATTGACGATGAAACATAGAATTCGCATCGGATTATAATATGAAAGGCACAATGCCGACTTAAGTACAAGAAGAGTGAATCTTCTAAGAGTTTCTGCTTTGAGCGGCTCCTGGGAGTCCAGTATTGGATTCCGATGCACCAGTGCGGGTTTACTGTATCCCTTGGACCTTCACATTGACGATGAAACACAGAAATCGCATCGGAATTGAATATAAAAGGCACAATGCTGACTTAAGTACAAGAAGAGTGAATCTTCTACGAGTTTGTGCTTTGAGCGGCTCCTGGGAGACCAGTATTGGATTCCGATGCACGAGTGCAGGTGTACTGTTTCTCTTGGACCTTGACATTGACGATGAAACTCAGAAATCGCATCGGAATTGAATATAAAGGGCACAATGCTGATTTAAGTACAAGAAGAGTGAATCTTCCAAGAGTTTTTGGTTTGAGCCGCTCCTGGGAGTCCAGTATTAGTTTCCGATGCACCAGTGCAGGTTTACTGTATCCTTTGAACCTTCACATTAACGATGAAACACAGAAATCGCTTTGGAATTGAATATAAAAGGCACAATGCCGACTTAAGTACAAGAAGAGTGAATCTTCTAAGAGTTTCTGCTTTGAGCGGCTCCTGGGAGACCAGTATTAGATTCCGATGCACCAGTACAGGTTTACTGTATCCCTTGGACCTTCACATTGACGGTGAAACACAGAAATCGCATCGGAATTGAATATAAGAGGCACAATGCCGACTTAAGTACAAGAAGAGTGAATCTTCTAAGAGTTTGTGCTGTGAGCGGTTCCTGGGAGACCAGTATTAGATTCCGATGCACCAGTGCAGGTTTACTGTATCCCTTGGACCTTCACATTGACGATGAAACACAGAAATCGCATCGGAGTTGAATATAAATGGCACAATGCCGACTTAAGTACAAGAAGAGTGAATCTTCTAAGAGTTTGTGCTGTGAGCGGTTCCTGGGAGACCAGTATTAGATTCCGATGCACCAGAGCCGGTTTACTGTATCCCTTGGACCTTCACATTGACGATGAAACACAGAAATCGCATCGGAATTGAATATAAATGGCACAATGCCGACTTAAGTACAAGAAGAGTGAATCTTCTAAGAGTTTGTGGATTGAGCGGTTCCTGGGAGACCAGTATTAGATTCCGATGCACCAGTGCAGGTTTACTGTATCCCTTGGACCTTCACATTGACGATGAAACACAGAAATCGCATCGGAATTGAATATAAATGGCACAATGCCGACTTAAGTACAAGAAGAGTGAATCTTCTAAGTGTCTGTGGATTGAGCGGTTCCTGGGAGACCAGTATTAGATTCCGATGCACCAGCGCAGGTTTACTGTATCCCTTGGACCTTCACATTGACGATGAAACACAGAAATCGCATCGGAATTGAATATAAATGGCACAATCCCGACTTAAGTACAAGAAGAGTGAATCTTCTAAGAGTTTGTGGATTGAGCGGTTCCTGGGAGACCAGTATTAGATTCCGATGCACCAGTGCAGGTTTACTGTATCCCTTGGACCTTCACATTGACGATAAAACACAGAAATCGCATCGGAATTGAATATAAAAGGCACAATGCCGACTTAAGTACAAGAAGAGTGAATCTTCTAAGAGTTTGTGCTTTGAGCGGCTCCTGGGAGACCAGTATTGGATTCCGATGCACGAGTGCAGGTGTACTGTTTCCCTTGGACCTTGACATTGACGATGAAACACAGAAATCGCATTGGAATTGAATATAAATGGCACAATGCCGACTTAAGTACAAGAAGAGTGAATATTCTAAGAGTTTGTGGATTGAGCGGTTCCTGGGAGACCAGTATTAGATTCCGATGCACCAGTGCAGGTTTACTGTATCCCTTGGACCTTCACATTGACGATGAAACACAGAAATCGCATTGGAAATGAATATAAATGGCACAATGCCGACTTAAGTACAAGAAGAGTGAATCTTCTAAGAGTTTGTGCTGTGAGCGGTTCCTGGGGGACCAGTATTAGATTCCGATGCACCAGAGCCGGTTTACTGTATCCCTGGGACCTTCACATTGACGATGAAACACAGAAATCGCATCGGAATTGAATATAAATGGCACAATGCCGACTTAAGTACAAGAAGAGTGAATCTTCTAAGAGTTTGTGGATTGAGCTGTTCCTGGGAGACCAGTATTAGATTCCGATGCACCAGTGCAGGTTTACTGTATCCCTTGGACCTTCACATTGACGATGAAACACAGAAATCGCATTGGAATTGAATATAAATGGCACAATGCCGACTTAAGTACAAGAAGAGTGAATCTTCTAAGAGTTTGTGCTGTGAGCGGTTCCTGGGAGACCAGTATTAGATTCCGATGCACCAGTGCAGGTTTACAATATCCCTTGGACCTTCACATTGACGGTGAAACACAGAAATCGCATCGGAATTGAATATAAATGGCACAATGCCGACTTAAGTACAAGAAGAGTGAATCTTCTAAGAGTTTGTGCTGTGAGCGGTTACTGGGAGACCAGTATTAGATTCCGATGCACCAGAGCCGGTTTACTGTATCCCTTGGACCTTCACATTGACGATGAAACACAGAAATCGCATTGGAATTGAATATAAATGGCACAATGCCGACTTAAGTAGAAGAAGAGTGAATCTTCTAAGAGTTTGTGCTTTGAGCGGCTCCTGGGAGACCAGTATTGGATTCCGATGCACGAGTGCAGGTGTACTGTTTCCCTTGGACCTTGACATTGACGATGAATCACAGAAATCGCATCGGAATTGAATATAAGAGGCACAATGCCGACTTAAGTAGAAGAAGAGTGAATCTTCTAAGAGTTTGTGCTTTGAGCGGCTCCTGGGAGACCAGTATTAGATTCCGATGCACCAGTGCAGGTTTACTGTATCCCTAGGACCATCACATTGACGGTGAAACACAGAAATCGCATCGGAATTGAATATAAGAGGCACAATGCCGACTTAAGTAGAAGAAGTGTGAATCTTCTAAGAGTTTGTGCTTTGAGCGGCTCCTGGGAGACCAGTATTAGATTCCGATGCACCAGTGCAGGTTTACTGTATCCCTTGGACCTTCATATTGACGGTGAAACACAGAAATCGCATCGGAATTGAATATAAGAGGCACAATGCCGACTTAAGTACAAGAAGAGTGAATCTTCTAAGAGTTTGTGCTGTGAGCGGTTCCTGAGAGACCAGTATTAGATTCCGATGCACCAGTGCAGGTTTACTGTATCCCTTGGACCTTCACATTGACGATGAAACACAGAAATCGCATCGGAATTGAATATAAAAAGCACAATACCAACTTAAGTACAAGAAGAGTGAATCTTCTAAGAGTTTGTGCTTTGAGCGGCTCCTGGGAGACCAGTATTGGATTCCGATGCACCAGTGCAGGTTTACTGTATCCCTTGGACCATCACATTGACGGTGAAACACAGAAATCGCATCGGAATTGAATATAAGAGGCACAATGCCGACTTAAGTAGAAGAAGTGTGAATCTTCTAAGAGTTTGTGCTTTGAGCGGCTCCTGGGAGACCAGTATTAGATTCCGATGCACCAGTACAGGTTTACTGTATCCCTTGGACCTTCACATTGACGGTGAAACACAGAAATCGCATCGGAATTGAATATAAGAGGCACAATGCCGACTTAAGTACAAGAAGAGTGAATCTTCTAAGAGTTTGTGCTGTGAGCGGTTCCTGGGAGACCAGTATTAGATTCCGATGCACCAGTGCAGGTTTACTGTATCCCTTGGACCTTCACATTGACGATGAAACACAGAAATCCCATCGGAATTGAATATAAAAGGCACAATGCGGACATAAGTACAAGAAGAGTGAATCTTCTTAGAGTTTGTGCTTTGAGCGGCTTTGGGAGACCAGTATTAGTTTCCGATGCACCAGTGCAGGTTTACTGTATCCCTTGGACCTTCACATTGACGATGAAACACAGAAATCGCATTGGAATTGAATATAAGAGGCACAATGCCGACTTAAGTACAAGAAGAGTGAATCTTCTAAGAGTTTCTGCTTTGAGCGGCTCCTGGGAGACCAGGATTGGATTCCGATGCACCGGTGCAGGTTTACTGTATCCCTTGGACCTTTACATTGACGATGAGACACAGAAATCTCATCGGAATTGAATATAAAAGACACAATGCCGATATAAGTACAAGAAGAAAGAATCTTCTAAGAGTTTGTGCTTTGAGCGGCTCCTGGGAGACCAGTATTAGATTCCGATGCACCAGTGCACGTTTACTGTATCCCTTGGACCTTCACATTGACGATGAAACACAGATATCGCATCGGAATTGAATATAAAAGGCACAATGCCGACTTAAGTAGAAGAAGAGTAAATCTTCTAAGAGTTTGTGCTTAGAGCGGCTCCTGGGAGACCAGTATTAGATTCCGATGCACCAGTGCACGTTTACTGTATTCCTTGGACCTTCACATTGACGGTGAAACACAGAATTCGCATCTGAATTGAATATAAGAGGCACAATGCCGACTTAAGTACAAGAAGAGTGAATCTTCTAAGAGTTTGTGCTTTGAGCGGCTCCTGGGAGACCAGTATTAGATTCCGATGCACCAGTGCAGGTTTACTGTATCCCTTGGACCTTCACATTGACGATGAAGCACAGAAATCGCTTTGGAATTAAATATAAATGGCACAATGCCGACTTAAGTAGAAGAAGAGTGAATCTTCTAAGAGTTTGTGCTTTGAGCGGCTCCTGGGAGACCAGTATTGGATTCCGATGCACCAGTGCAGGTTTACTGTATCCCTTGGACCTTCACATTGACGATGAGACACAGAAATCGCATTGGAATTAAATATAAATGGCACAATGCCGACTTAAGTAGAAGAAGAGTGAATCTTCTAAGAGTTTGTGCTTTGCGCGGCTCCTGGGAGACCAGTATTGGATTCCGATGCACCAGTGCAGGTTTACTGTATCCCTTGGACCTTCACATTGACGATGAAACATAGAATTCGCATCGGATTATAATATGAAAGGCACAATGCCGACTTAAGTACAAGAAGAGTGAATCTTCTAAGAGTTTCTGCTTTGAGCGGCTCCTGGGAGTCCAGTATTGGATTCCGATGCACCAGTGCGGGTTTACTGTATCCCTTGGACCTTCACATTGACGATGAAACACAGAAATCGCATCGGAATTGAATATAAAAGGCACAATGCTGACTTAAGTACAAGAAGAGTGAATCTTCTACGAGTTTGTGCTTTGAGCGGCTCCTGGGAGACCAGTATTGGATTCCGATGCACGAGTGCAGGTGTACTGTTTCTCTTGGACCTTGACATTGACGATGAAACTCAGAAATCGCATCGGAATTGAATATAAAGGGCACAATGCTGATTTAAGTACAAGAAGAGTGAATCTTCCAAGAGTTAATTATTTGAGCCGCTCCTGGGAGTCCAGTATTAGTTTCCGATGCACCAGTGCAGGTTTACTGTATCCTTTGAACCTTCACATTAACGATGAAACACAGAAATCGCTTTGGAATTGAATATAAAAGGCACAATGCCGACTTAAGTACAAGAAGAGTGAATCTTCTAAGAGTTTCTGCTTTGAGCGGCTCCTGGGAGTCCAGTATTGGATTCCGATGCACCAGTGCGGGTTTACTGTATCCCTTGGACCTTCACATTGACGATGAAACACAGAAATCGCATCGGAATTGAATATAAAAGGCACAATGCTGACTTAAGTACAAGAAGAGTGAATCTTCTACGAGTTTGTGCTTTGAGCGGCTCCTGGGAGACCAGTATTGGATTCCGATGCACGAGTGCAGGTGTACTGTTTCTCTTGGACCTTGACATTGACGATGAAACTCAGAAATCGCATCGGAATTGAATATAAAGGGCACAATGCTGATTTAAGTACAAGAAGAGTGAATCTTCCAAGAGTTTTTGGTTTGAGCCGCTCCTGGGAGTCCACTATTAGTTTCCGATGCACCAGTGCAGGTTTACTGTATCCTTTGAACCTTCACATTGACGATGAAACACAGAAATCGCTTTCGAATTGAATATAAAAGGCACAATGCCGACTTAAGTACAAGAAGAGTGAATCTTCTAAGAGTTTCTGCTTTGAGCGGCTCCTGGGAGTCCAGTATTGGATTCCGATGCACCAGTGCGGGTTTACTGTATCCCTTGGACCTTCACATTGACGATGAAACACAGAAATCGCATCGGAATTGAATATAAAAGGCACAATGCTGACTTAAGTACAAGAAGAGTGAATCTTCTACGAGTTTGTGCTTTGAGCGGCTCCTGGGAGACCAGTATTGGATTCTGATGCACGAGTGCAGGTGTACTGTTTCTCTTGGACCTTGACATTGACGATGAAACTCAGAAATCGCATCGGAATTGAATATAAAGGGCACAATGCCGATTTAAGTACAAGAAGAGTGAATCTTCCAAGAGTTTTTGGTTTGAGCCGCTCCTGGGAGTCCAGTATTAGTTTCCGATGCACCACTGCACATTTACTGTATCCCTAGCCTTCACATTGACGATGAAACATAGAAATCGCATCGGATTAGAATATAAAAGGCACAATGCCGACTTAAGTACAAGAAGAGTGAATCTTCTAAGAGTTTATATTTTGAGCGGCTCCTGGGAGACCAGTATTAGATTCCGATGCACCAGTGCAGGTTTACTGTATCCCTTGGACCTTCACATTGACGGTGAAACACAGAATTCGCATCTGAATTGAATATAAGAGGCACAATGCCGACTTAAGTACAAGAAGAGTGAATCTTCTAAGAGTTTGTGCTGTGAGCGGCTCCTGGGAGACGAGTATTAGATTCCGATGCACCAGTGCAGGTTTACTGTATCCCTTGGACCTTCACATTGACGATGAAACACAGAAATCGAATTGGAATTAAATATAAATGGCACAATGCCGACTTAAGTAGAAGAAGAGTGAATCTTCTAAGAGTTTGTGCTTCGAGCGGCTCCTGGGAGACCAGTATTGGATTCAGATGCACCAGTGCAGGTTTACTGTATCCATTGGCCATTCACATTGTGGATGAAAGACAGAAATCGCATCGGAATGGAATATAAAAAGCACAATACCAACTTAAGTACAAGAAGGGTGAATCTTCTAATAGTTTGTGCTTCGAGCGGCTCCTGGGAGACCAGTATTGGATTCCGGTGCACCATTGCAGGTTTACTGTATCCTTTGAACCTTCACATTGACGATGAAACACAGAAATCGCATCGGAATTGAAGATAAAAGGCACAATGCCGACTTAAGTACAAGAAGAGTGAATCTTCTAAGAGTTTGTGCTTTGAGCGGCTCCTGGGAGACCAGTATTGGATTCAGATGCACCAGTGCAGGTTTACTGTATCCCTTGGCCCTTCACATTGACGATGAAACATAGAAATCGCATTGGAATTGAATATAAATGGCACAATGCCGACCTAAGTAGAAGAAGAGTGAATCTTCTAAGAGTTTGTGCTTTGAGCGGCTCCTGGGAGACCAGTATTAGATTCCGATGCACCAGTGCAGGTTTACTGTATCCCTTGGACCTTCACATTGACGGTGAAACACAGAAATCGCATCGGAATTGAATATAAGAGGCACAATGCCGACTTAAGTACAAGAAGAGTGAATCTTCTAAGAGTTTGTGCTTTGAGCGGCTCCTGGGAGACCAGTATTAGATTCCGATGCACCAGTGCAGGTTTACTGTATCCCTTGGACCTTCACATTGACGGTGAAACACAGAAATCGCATCGGAATTGAATATAAGAGGCACAATGCCGACTTAAGTACAAGAAGAGTGAATCTTCTATGACTTTGTGCTGTGAGCGGTTCCTGGGAGACCAGTATTAGATTCCGATGCACCAGTGCAGGTTTACTGTATCCCTTGGACCTTCACATTGACGATGAAACACAGAAATCGCATCGGAATTGAATATAAAAAGCACAATACCAACTTAAGCACAAGAAGAGTGAATCTTCTAAGAGTTTGTATTTCGAGCGGCTCCTGGGAGACCAGTATTGGATTCCGGTGCACCATTGCAGGTTTACTGTATCCCTTGGACCTTCACATTGACGATGAAACACAGAAATCGCATCGGAATTGAATATAGAATGCACAATGCCGACTTAAGTACAAGAAGAGTGAATCTTCTAAGAGTTTGTGGATTGAGCGGTTCCTGGGAGACCAGTATTAGATTCCGATGCACCAGTGCAGGTTTACTGTATCCCTTGGACCTTCACATTGACGATGAAACACAGAAATCGCATTGGAATTGAATATAAAAGGCACAATGCCGAGTTAAGTAGAAGAAGAGTGAATCTTCTAAGAGTTTGTGGATTGAGCGGTTCCTGGGAGACCAGTATTAGATTCCGATGCACCAGAGCCGGTTTACTGTATCCCTTGGACCTTCACATTGACGATGAAACACAGAAATCGCATCGGAATTGAATATAAATGGCACAATGCCGACTTAAGTACAAGAAGAGTGAATCTTCTAAGAGTTTGTGGATTGAGCGGTTCCTGGGAGACCAGTATTAGATTCCGATGCACCAGTGCAGGTTTACTGTATCCCTCGGACCTTCACATTGACGATGAAACACAGAAATCGCATCGGAATTGAATATAAATGGCACAATGCCGACTTAAGTACAAGAAGAGTGTATCTTCTAAGAGTTTGTGGATTGAGCGGTTCCTGGGAGACCAGTATTAGATTCCGATGCACCAGTGCAGGTTTACTGTATCCCTTGGACCTTCACATTGACGATGAAACACAGAAATCGCATCGGAATTGAATATAAAAGGCACAATGCCGACTTAAGTACAAGAAGAGTGAATCTTCTAAGAGTTTGTGCTTTGAGCGGCTCCTGGGAGACCAGTATTGGATTCCGATGCACGAGTGCAGGTGTACTGTTTCCCTTGGACCTTGACATTGACGATGAAACACAGAAATCGCATCGGAATTGAATATAAGAGGCACAATGCCGACTTAAGTAGAAGAAGAGTGAATCTTCTAAGAGTTTGTGCTTTGAGCGGCTCCTGGGAGACCAGTATTAGATTCCGATGCACCAGTGCAGGTTTACTGTATCCCTAGGACCATCACATTGACGGTGAAACACAGAAATCGCTTTGGAATTGAATATAAAAGGCACAATGCCGACTTAAGTAGAAGAAGTGTGAATCTTCTAAGAGTTTGTGCTTTGAGCGGCTCCTGGGAGACCAGTATTAGATTCCGATGCACCAGTGCAGGTTTACTGTATCCCTTGGACCTTCACATTGACGGTGAAACACAGAAATCGCATCGGAATTGAATATAAGAGGCACAATGCCGACTTAAGTACAAGAAGAGTGAATCTTCTAAGAGTTTGTGTTGTGAGCGGTTCCTGAGAGACCAGTATTAGATTCCGATGCACCAGTGCAGGTTTACTGTATCCCTTGGACCTTCACATTGACGATGAAACACAGAAATCGCATCGGAATTGAATATAATAAGCACAATACCAACTTAAGTACAAGAAGAGTGAATCTTCTAAGAGTTTGTGCTTTGAGCGGCTCCTGGGAGACCAGTATTGGATTCCGATGCACCAGTGCAGGTTTACTGTATCCCTTGGACCATCACATTGACGGTGAAACACAGAAATCGCATCGGAATGGAATATAAGAGGCACAATGCCGACTTAAGTAGAAGAAGTGTGAATCTTCTAAGAGTTTGTGCTTTGAGCGGCTCCTGGGAGACCAGTATTAGATTCCGATGCACCAGTACAGGTTTACTGTATCCCTTGGACCTTCACATTGACGGTGAAACACAGAAATCGCATCGGAATTGAATATAAGAGGCACAATGCCGACTTAAGTACAAGAAGAGTGAATCTTCTAAGAGTTTGTGCTGTGAGCGGTTCCTGGGAGACCAGTATTAGATTCCGATGCACCAGTGCAGGTTTACTGTATCCCTTGGACCTTCACATTGACGATGAAACACAGAAATCGCATCGGAATTGAATATAAAAAGCACAATACCAACTTAAGTAGAAGAAGAGTGAATCTTCTAAGAGTTTGTGCTGTGAGCGGTTCCTGGGAGACCAGTATTAGATTCCGATGCACCAGTGCAGGTTTACTGTATCCCTTGGACCTTCACATTGACGATGAAACACAGAAATCGCATCGGAATTGAATATAAAAAGCACAATACCAACTTAAGTACAAGAAGAGTGAATCTTCTAAGAGTTTGTGCTTTGAGCGGCTCCTGGGAGACCAGCATTAGATTCCGATCCACCAGTGCACTTTTACTGTATCCCATTGGACCTTCACATTGACGATGAAACACAGAAATCGCATCGGAATTGAATATAAAAGGCACAATGCGGACATAAGTACAAGAAGAGTGAATCTTCTTAGAGTTTGTGCTTTGAGCGGCTTCTGGGAGACCAGTATTAGATTCCGATGCACCAGTGCAGGTTTACTGTATCCCTTGGACCTTCACATTGACGATGAAACACAGAAATCGCATTGGAATTGAATATAAGAGGCACAATGCCGACTTAAGTACAAGAAGAGTGAATCTTCTAAGAGTTTCTGCTTTGAGCGGCTCCTGGGAGACCAGGATTGGATTCCGATGCACCGGTGCAGGTTTACTGTATCCCTTGGACCTTTACATTGACGATGAGACACAGAAATCTCATCGGAATTGAATATAAAAAACACAATGCCGATATAAGTACAAGAAGAAAGAATCTTCTAAGAGTTTGTGCTTTGAGCGGCTCCTGGGAGACCAGTATTAGATTCCGATGCACCAGTGCACGTTTGCTGTATCCCTTGGACCTTCACATTGACGATGAAACACAGATATCGCATCGGAATTGAATATAAAAGGCACAATGCCGACTTAAGTAGAAGAAGAGTAAATCTTCTAAGAGTTTGTGCTTAGAGCGGCTCCTGGGAGACCAGTATTAGATTCCGATGCACCAGTGCACGTTTACTGTATCCCTTGGACCTTCACATTGACGATGAAACATAGAAATCGCATCGGATTAGAATATAAAAGGCACAATGCCGACTTAAGTACAAGAAGAGTGAATCTTCTAAGAGTTTATAGTTTGAGCGGCTCCTGGGAGACCAGTATTAGATTCCGATGCACCAGTGCAGGTTTACTGTATCCCTTGGACATTCACATTGACGGTGAAACACAGAATTCGCATCTGAATTGAATATAAGAGGCACAATGCCGACTTAAGTACAAGAAGAGTGAATCTTCTAAGAGTTTGTGCTTTGAGCGGCTCCTGGGAGACCAGTATTAGATTCCGATGCACCAGTGCAGGTTTACTGTATCCCTTGGACCTTCACATTGACGATGAAGCACAGAAATCGCATTGGAATTAAATATAAATGGCACAATGCCGACTTAAGTAGAAGAAGAGTGAATCTTCTAAGAGTTTGTGCTTTGAGCGGCTCCTGGGAGACCAGTATTGGATTCCGATGCACCAGTGCAGGTTTACTGTATCCCTTGGACCTTCACATTGACGATGAGACACAGAAATCGCATTGGAATTAAATATAAATGGCACAATGCCGACTGAAGTAGAAGAAGAGTGAATCTTCTAAGAGTTTGTGCTTTGAGCGGCTCCTGGGAAACCAGTATTGGATTCCGATGCACCAGTGCAGGTTTACTGTATCCCTTGGACCTTCACATTGACGATGAAACATAGAATTCGCATCGGATTAGAATATGAAAGGCACAATGCCGACTTAAGTACAAGAAGAGTGAATCTTCTAAGAGTTTCTGCTTTGAGCGGCTCCTGGGAGTCCAGTATTGGATTCCGATGCACCAGTGCGGGTTTACTGTATCCCTTCGAACTTCACATTGACGATGAAACACAGAAATCGCATCGGAATTGAATATAAAAGGCACAATGCTGACTTAAGTACAAGAAGAGTGAATCTTGTACGAGTTTGTGCTTTGAGCGGCTCCTGGGAGACCAGTATTGGATTCCGATGCACGAGTGCAGGTGTACTGTTTCTCTTGGACCTTGACATTGACGATGAAACACAGAAATCGCATCGGAATTGAAGGGCACAATGCTGATTTAAGTACAAGAAGAGTGAATCTTCCAAGAGTTTTTGGTTTGAGCCGCTCCTGGGAGTCCAGTATTAGTTTCCGATGCACCAGCGCAGGTTTACTGTATCCCTTGGACCTTCACATTGACAATGAAAGACAGAAATCGCTTTGGAATTGAATATAAAAGGCACAATGCCGACTTAAGTACAATATGAGTGAATCTTCTTAGAGTTTGTGGTTTGAGCGGCTCTTGGGAGACCAGGATTGGATTCCGATGCACCGGTGCAGGTTTACTGTATCCCTTGGACCTTTACATTGACGATGAAACACAGAAATCGCATCGGAATTGAATATAAAAGACACAATGCCGATATAAGTACAAGAAGAAAGAATCTTCTAAGAGTTTGTGCTTTGAGCGGCTCCTGGGAGACCAGTATTAGATTCCGATGCACCAGTGCAGGTTTACTGTATCCCTTGGACCTTCACATTGACGGTGAAACACAGAAATCGCATCGGAATTGAATATAAGAGGCACAATGCCGACTTAAGTACAAGAAGAGTGAATCTTCTAAGAGTTTGTGCTTTGAGCGGCTCCTGGGAGACCAGTATTAGATTCCGATGCACCAGTGCAGGTTTACTGTATCCCTTGGACCTTCACATTGACGGTGAAACACAGAAATCGCATCGGAATTGAATATAAGAGGCACAATGCCGACTTAAGTACAAGAACTGTGAATCTTCTATGACTTTGTGCTGTGAGCGGTTCCTGGGAGACCAGTATTAGATTCCGATGCACCAGTGCAGGTTTACTGTATCCCTTGGACCTTCACATTGACGATTAAACACAGAAATCGCATCGGAATTGAATATAAAAAGCACAATACCAACTTAAGCACAAGAAGAGTGAATCTTCTAAGAGTTTGTATTTCGAGCGGCTCCTGGGAGACCAGTATTGGATTCCGGTGCACCATTGCAGGTTTACTGTATCCCTTGGACCTTCACATTGACGATGAAACACAGAAATCGCATCGGAATTGAATATAGAATGCACAATGCCGACTTAAGTACAAGAAGAGTGAATCTTCTAAGAGTTTGTGGATTGAGCGGTTCCTGGGAGACCAGTATTAGATTCCGATGCACCAGTGCAGGTTTACTGTATCCCTTGGACCTTCACATTGACGATGAAACACAGAAATCGCATTGGAATTGAATATAAAAGGCACAATGCCGACTTAAGTAGAAGAAGAGTGAATCTTCTAAGAGTTTGTGGATTGAGCGGTTCCTGGGAGACCAGTATTAGATTCCGATGCACCAGAGCCGGTTTACTGTATCCCTTGGACCTTCACATTGACGATGAAACACAGAAATCGCATCGGAATTGAATATAAATGGCACAATGCCGACTTAAGTACAAGAAGAGTGAATCTTCTAAGAGTTTGTGGATTGAGCGGTTCCTGGGAGACCAGTATTAGATTCCGATGCACCAGTGCAGGTTTACTGTATCCCTTGGACCTTCACATTGACGATGAAACACAGAAATCGCATCGGAATTGAATATAAATGGCACAATGCCGACTTAAGTACAAGAAGAGTGTATCTTCTAAGAGTTTGTGGATTGAGCGGTTCCTGGGAGACCAGTATTAGATTCCGATGCACCAGTGCAGGTTTACTGTATCCCTTGGACCTTCACATTGACGATGAAACACAGAAATCGCATCGGAATTGAATATAAAAGGCACAATGCCGACTTAAGTACAAGAAGAGTGAATCTTCTAAGAGTTTGTGCTGTGAGCGGTTCCTGGGAGACCAGTATTAGATTCCGATGCACCAGAGCCGGTTTACTGTATCCCTTGAACCTTCACATTGACGATGAAACACAGAAATCGCATCGGAATTGAATATAAATGGCACAATGCCGACTTAAGTACTAGAAGAGTGAATCTTCTAAGAGTTTGTGGATTGAGCGGTTCCTGGGAGACCAGTATTAGATTCCGATGCACCAGTGCAGGTTTACTGTATCCCTTGGACCTTCACATTGACGATGAAACTCAGAAATCGCATCGGAATTGAATATAAATGGCACAATGCCGACTTAAGTACAAGAAGAGTGATTGTTCTAAGAGTTTGTGGATTGAGCGGTTCCTGGGAGACCAGTATTAGATTCCGATGCACCAGTGCAGGTTTACTGTATCCCTTGGACCTTCACATTGACGATGAAACACAGAAATCGCATCGGAATTGAATATAAATGGCACAATGCCGACTTAAGTACAAGAAGAGTGAATCTTCTAAGAGTTTGTGGATTGAGCGGTTCCTGGGAGACCAGTATTAGATTCCGATGCACCAGAGCCGGTTTATTGTATCCCTTGGACCTTCACATTGACGATGAAACACAGAAATCGCATCGGAATTGAATATAAATGGCACAATGCCGACTTAAGTACAAGAAGAGTGAATCTTCTAAGAGTTTGTGGATTGAGCGGTTCCTGGGAGACCAGTATTAGATTCCGATGCACCAGTGCACATTTACTGTATCCCTTGGACCTTCACATTGGCGATGAAACACAGAAATCGCATCGGAATTGAATATAAATGGCACAATGCCGACTTAAGTACAAGAAGAGTGAATCTTCTAAGAGTTTGTGCTGTGAGCGGTTCCTGGGAGACCAGTATTAGATTCCGATGCACCAGAGCCGGTTTACTGTATCCCTTGGACCTTCACATTGACGATGAAACACAGAAATCGCATCGGAATTGAATATAAATGGCACAATGCCGACTTAAGTACAAGAAGAGTGAATCTTCTAAGAGTTTGTGGATTGAGCGGTTCCTGGGAGACCAGTATTAGATTCCGATGCACCAGTGCAGGTTTACTGTATCCCTTGGACCTTCACATTGTCGATGAAACACAGAAATCGCATCGGAATTGAATATAAATGGCACAATGCCGACTTAAGTACAAGTAGAGTGAATCTTCTAAGAGTCTGTGGATTGAGCGGTTCCTGGGAGACCAGTATTAGATTCCGATGCACCAGTGCAGGTTTACTGTATCCCTTGGACCTTCACATTGACGATGAAACACAGAAATCGCATCGGAATTGAATATAAATGGCACAATGCCGACTTAAGTACAAGAAGAGTGAATCATCTAAGAGTTTGTGGATTGAGCGGTTCCTGGGAGACCAGTATTAGATTCCCATGCACCAGTGCAGGTTTACTGAATCCCTTGGACCTTCACATTGACTATGAAACACAGAAATCGCATCGGAATTGAATATAAAAGGCACAATGCCGACTTAAGTACAAGAAGAGTGAATCTTCTAAGAGTTTGTGCTTTGAGCGGCTCCTGGGAGACCAGTATTGGATTCCGATGCACGAGTGCAGGTGTACTGTTTCCCTTGGACCTTCACATTGACGATGAAACACAGAAATCGCATTGGAATTGAATATAAATGGCACAATGCCGACTTAAGTACAAGAAGAGTGAATCTTCTAAGAGTTTGTGGATTGAGCGGTTCCTGGGAGACCAGTATTAGATTCCGATGCACCAGTGCAGGTTTACTGTATCCCTTGGACCTTCACATTGACGATGAATCACAGAAATCGCATTGGAATTGAATATAAATGGCACAATGCCGACTTAAGTACAAGAAGAGTGAATCTTCTAAGAGTTTGTGCTGTGAGCGGTTCCTGGGGGACCAGTATTAGATTCCGATGCACCAGAGCCGGTTTACTGTATCCCTTGGACCTTCACATTGACGATGAAACACAGAAATCGCATCGGAATTGAATATAAATGGCACAATGCCGACTTAAGTACAAGAAGAGTGAATCTTCTAAGAGTTTGTGGATTGAGCTGTTCCTGGGAGACCAGTATTAGATTCCGATGCACCAGTGCAGGTTTACTGTATCCCTTGGACCTTCACATTGACGATGAAACACAGAAATCGCATTGGAATTGAATATAAATGGCACAATGCCGACTTAAGTACAAGAAGAGTGAATCTTCTAAGAGTTTGTGCTGTGAGCGGTTCCTGGGAGACCAGTATTAGATTCCGATGCACCAGTGCAGATTTACAATATTCCTTGGACCTTCACATTGACGGTGAAACACAGAAATCGCATCGGAATTGAATATAAATGGCACAATGCCGACTTAAGTACAAGAAGAGTGAATCTTCTAAGAGTTTGTGCTGTGAGCGTTTCCTGGGAGACCAGTATTAGATTCCGATGCACCAGAGCCGGTTTACTGTATCCCTTGGATCTTCACATTGACGATGAAACACAGAAATCGAATTGGAATTGAATATAAATGGCACAATGCCGACTTAAGTAGAACAAGAGTGAATCTTCTAAGAGTTTGTGCTTTGAGCGGCTCCTGGGAGACCAGTATTGGATTCCGATGCACGAGTGCAGGTGTACTGTTTCCCTTGGACCTTGACATTGACGATGAAACACAGAAATCGCATCGGAATTGAATATAAGAGGCACAATGCCGACTTAAGTAGAAGAAGAGTGAATCTTCTAAGAGTTTGTGCTTTGAGCGGCTCCTGGGAGACCAGTATTAGATTCCGATGCACCAGTGCAGGTTTACTGTATCCCTAGGACCATCACATTGACGGTGAAACACAGAAATCGCATCGGAATTGAATATAAGAGGCACAATGCCGACTTAAGTAGAAGAAGTGTGAATCTTCTAAGAGTTTGTGCTTTGAGCGGCTCCTGGGAGACCAGTATTAGATTCCGATGCACCAGTGCAGGTTTACTGTATCCCTTGGACCTTCACATTGACGGTGAAACACAGAAATCGCATCGGAATTGAATATAAGAGGCACAATGCCGACTTAAGTACAAGAAGAGTGAATCTTCTAAGAGTTTGTGGTTTGAGCGGTTCCTGGGAGACCAGTATTAGATTCCGATGCACCAGTGCAGGTTTACTGTATCCCTTGGACCTTCACATTGACGATGAAACACAGAAATCGCATCGGAATTGAATATAAAAAGCACAATACCAACTTAAGTACAAGAAGAGTGAATCTTCTAAGAGTTTGTGCTTTGAGCGGCTCCTGGGAGACCAGTATTGGATTCCGATGCACGAGTGCAGGTGTACTGTTTCCCTTGGACCTTGACATTGACGATGAAACACAGAAATCGCATCGGAATTGAATATAAATGGCACAATGCCGACTTAAGTACAAGAAGAGTGAATGTTCTAAGAGTTTGTGGATTGAGCGGTTCCTGGGAGACCAGTATTAGATTCCGATGCACCAGTGCAGGTTTACTGTATCCCTTGGACCTTCACATTGACGATGAAACACAGAAATCGCATCGGATTTGAATATAAATGGCACAATGCCGACTTAAGTACAAGAAGAGTGAATCTTCTAAGAGTTTGTGCTGTGAGCGGTTCCTGGGAGACCAGTATTAGATTCCGATGCACCAGAGCCGGTTTACTGTATCCCTTGGACCTTCACATTGACGATGAAACACAGAAATCGCATCGGAATTGAATATAAATGGCACAATGCCGACTTAAGTACAAGAAGAGTGAATCTTCTAAGAGTTTGTGGATTGAGCGGTTCCTGGGAGACCAGTATTAGATTCCGATGCACCAGTGCACATTTACTGTATCCCTTGGACCTTCACATTGACGATGAAACACAGAAATCGCATCGGAATTGAATATAAATGGCACAATGCCGACTTAAGTACAAGAAGAGTGAATCTTCTAAGAGTTTGTGCTGTGAGCGGTTCCTGGGAGACCAGTATTAGATTCCGATGCACCAGAGCCGGTTTACTGTATCCCTTGGACCTTCACATTGACGATGAAACACAGAAATCGCATCGGAATTGAATATAAATGGCACAATGCCGACTTAAGTACAAGAAGAGTGAATCTACTAAGAGTTTGTGGATTGAGCGGTTCCTGGGAGACCAGTATTAGATTCCGATGCACCAGTGCAGGTTTACTGTATCCCTTGGACCTTCACATTGTCGATGAAACACAGAAATCGCATCGGAATTGAATATAAATGGCACAATGCCGACTTAAGTACAAGAAGAGTGAATCTTCTAAGAGTCTGTGGATTGAGCGGTTCCTGGGAGACCAGTATTAGATTCCGATGCACCAGTGCAGGTTTACTGTATCCCTTGGACCTTCACATTGACGATGAAACACAGAAATCGCATCGGAATTGAATATAAATGGCACAATGCCGACTTAAGTACAAGAAGAGTGAATCTTCTAAGAGTTTGTGGATTGAGCGGTTCCTGGGATACCAGTATTAGATTCCGATGCACCAGTGCAGGTTTACTGTATCCCTTGGACCTTCACATTGACTATGAAACACAGAAATCGCATCGGAATTGAATATAAAAGGCACAATGCCGACTTAAGTACAAGAAGAGTGAATCTTCTAAGAGTTTGTGCTTTGAGCGGCTCCTGGGAGACCAGTATTGGATTCCGATGCACGAGTGCAGGTGTACTGTTTCCCTTGGACCTTGACATTGACGATGAAACAAGAAATCGCATTGGAATTGAATATAAATGGCACAATGCCGACTTAAGTGCAAGAAGAGTGAATCTTCTAAGAGTTTGTGGATTGAGCGGTTCCTGGGAGACCAGTATTAGATTCCGATGCACCAGTGCAGGTTTACTGTATCCCTTGGACCTTCATATTGACGATGAAACACAGAAATCGCATTGGAATTGAATATAAATGGCACAATGCCGACTTAAGTACAAGAAGAGTGAATCTTCTAAGAGTTTGTGCTGTGAGCGGTTCCTGGGGGACCAGTATTAGATTCCGATGCACCAGAGCCAGTTTACTGTATCCCTTGGACCTTCACATTGACGATGAAACACAGAAATCGCATCGGAATTGAATATAAATGGCACAATGCCGACTTAAGTACAAGAAGAGTGAATCTTCTAAGAGTTTGTGGATTGAGCTGTTCCTGGGAGACCAGTATTAGATTCCGATGCACCAGTGCAGGTTTACTGTATCCCTTGGACCTTCACATTGACGATGAAACACAGAAATCGCATTGGAATTGAATATAAATGGCACAATGCCGACTTAAGTACGAGAAGAGTGAATCTTCTAAGAGTTTGTGCTGTGAGCGGTTCCTGGGAGACCAGTATTAGATTCCGATGCACCAGTGCAGATTTACAATATTCCTTGGACCTTCACATTGACGGTGAAACACAGAAATCGCATCGGAATTGAATATAAATGGCACAATGCCGACTTAAGTACAAGAAGAGTGAATCTTCTAAGAGTTTGTGCTGTGAGCGGTTCCTGGGAGACCAGTATTAGATTCCGATGCACCAGAGCCGGTTTACTGTATCCCTTGGACCTTCACATTGACGATGAAACACAGAAATCGAATTGGAATTGAATATAAATGGCACAATGCCGACTTAAGTAGAAGAAGAGTGAATCTTCTAAGAGTTTGTGCTTTGAGCGGCTCCTGGGAGACCAGTATTGGATTCCGATGCACGAGTGCAGGTGTACTGTTTCCCTTGGACCTTGACATTGACGATGAAACACAGAAATCGCATCGGAATTGAATATAAGAGGCACAATGCCGACTTAAGTAGAAGAAGAGTGAATCTTCTAAGAGTTTGTGCTTTGAGCGGCTCCTGGGAGACCAGTATTAGATTCCGATGCACCAGTGCAGGTTTACTGTATCCCTAGGACCATCACATTGACGGTGAAACACAGAAATCGCATCGGAATTGAATATAAGAGGCACAATGCCGACTTAAGTAGAAGAAGTGTGAATCTTCTAAGAGTTTGTGCTTTGAGCGGCTCCTGGGAGACCAGTATTAGATTCCGATGCACCAGTGCAGGTTTACTGTATCCCTTGGACCTTCACATTGACGGTGAAACACAGAAATCGCATCGGAATTGAATATAAGAGGCACAATGCCGACTTAAGTACAAGAAGAGTGAATCTTCTAAGAGTTTGTGGTTTGAGCGGTTCCTGGGAGACCAGTATTAGATTCCGATGCACCAGTGCAGGTTTACTGTATCCCTTGGACCTTCACATTGACGATGAAACACAGAAATCGCATCGGAATTGAATATAAAAAGCACAATACCAACTTAAGTACAAGGAGAGTGAATCTTCTAAGAGTTTGTGCTTTGAGCGGCTCCTGGGAGACCAGTATTGGATTCCGATGCACGAGTGCAGGTGTACTGTTTCCCTTGGACCTTGACATTGACGATGAAACACAGAAATCGCATCGGAATTGAATATAAGAGGCACAATGCCGACTTAAGTAGAAGAAGAGTGAATCTTCTAAGAGTTTGTGCTTTGAGCGGCTCCTGGGAGACCAGTATTAGATTCCGATGCACCAGTGCAGGTTTACTGTATCCCTTGGACCATCACATTGACGGTGAAACACAGAAATCGCATCGGAATTGAATATAAGAGGCACAATGCCGACTTAAGTAGAAGAAGTGTGAATCTTCTAAGAGTTTGTGCTTTGAGCGGCTCCTGGGAGACCAGTATTAGATTCCGATGCACCAGTACAGGTTTACTGTATCCCTTGGACCTTCACATTGACGATGAAACACAGAAATCGCATCGGAATTGAATATAAATGGCACAATGCCGACTTAAGTACAAGAAGAGTGAATCTTCTAAGAGTTTGTGCTGTGAGCGGTTCCTGGGAGACCAGTATTAGATTCCGATGCACCAGAGCCGGTTTACTGTATCCCTTGGCCCTTCACATTGACGATGAAACACAGAAATCGCATCGGAATTGAATATAAATGGCACAATGCCGACTTAAGTACAAGAAGAGTGAATCTTCTAAGAGTTTGTGGATTGAGCGGTTCCTGGGAGACCAGTATTAGATTCCGATGCACCAGTGCAGGTTTACTGTATCCCTTGGACCTTCACATTGTCGATGAAACACAGAAATCGCATCGGAATTGAATATAAATGGCACAATGCCGACTTAAGTACAAGAAGAGTGAATCTTCTAAGAGTCTGTGGATTGAGCGGTTCCTGGGAGACCAGTATTAGATTCCGATGCACCAGTGCAGGTTTACTGTATCCCTTGGACCTTCACATTGACGATGAAACACAGAAATCGCATCGGAATTGAATATAAATGGCACAATGCCGACTTAAGTACAAGAAGAGTGAATCTTCTAAGAGTTTGTGGATTGAGCGGTTCCTGGGATACCAGTATTAGATTCCGATGCACCAGTGCAGGTTTACTGTATCCCTTGGACCTTCACATTGACTATGAAACACAGAAATCGCATCGGAATTGAATATAAAAGGCACAATGCCGACTTAAGTACAAGAAGAGTGAATCTTCTAAGAGTTTGTGCTTTGAGCGGCTCCTGGGAGACCAGTATTGGATTCCGATGCACGAGTGCAGGTGTACTGTTTCCCTTGGACCTTGACATTGACGATGAAACACAGAAATCGCATTGGAATTGAATATAAATGGCACAATGCCGACTTAAGTGCAAGAAGAGTGAATCTTCTAAGAGTTTGTGGATTGAGCGGTTCCTGGGAGACCAGTATTAGATTCCGATGCACCAGTGCAGGTTTACTGTATCCCTTGGACCTTCACATTGACGATGAAACACAGAAATCGCATTGGAATTGAATATAAATGGCACAATGCCGACTTAAGTACAAGAAGAGTGAATCTTCTAAGAGTTTGTGCTGTGAGCGGTTCCTGGGGGACCAGTATTAGATTCCGATGCACCAGAGCCAGTTTACTGTATCCCTTGGACCTTCACATTGACGATGAAACACAGAAATCGCATCGGAATTGAATATAAATGGCACAATGCCGACTTAAGTACAAGAAGAGTGAATCTTCTAAGAGTTTGTGGATTGAGCTGTTCCTGGGAGACCAGTATTAGATTCCGATGCACCAGTGCAGGTTTACTGTATCCCTTGGACCTTCACATTGACGATGAAACACAGAAATCGCATTGGAATTGAATATAAATGGCACAATGCCGACTTAAGTACGAGAAGAGTGAATCTTCTAAGAGTTTGTGCTGTGAGCGGTTCCTGGGAGACCAGTATTAGATTCCGATGCACCAGTGCAGATTTACAATATTCCTTGGACCTTCACATTGACGGTGAAACACAGAAATCGCATCGGAATTGAATATAAATGGCACAATGCCGACTTAAGTACAAGAAGAGTGAATCTTCTAAGAGTTTGTGCTGTGAGCGGTTCCTGGGAGACCAGTATTAGATTCCGATGCACCAGAGCCGGTTTACTGTATCCCTTGGACCTTCACATTGACGATGAAACACAGAAATCGAATTGGAATTGAATATAAATGGCACAATGCCGACTTAAGTAGAAGAAGAGTGAATCTTCTAAGAGTTTGTGCTTTGAGCGGCTCCTGGGAGACCAGTATTGGATTCCGATGCACGAGTGCAGGTGTACTGTTTCCCTTGGACCTTGACATTGACGATGAAACACAGAAATCGCATCGGAATTGAATATAAGAGGCACAATGCCGACTTAAGTAGAAGAAGAGTGAATCTTCTAAGAGTTTGTGCTTTGAGCGGCTCCTGGGAGACCAGTATTAGATTCCGATGCACCAGTGCAGGTTTACTGTATCCCTAGGACCATCACATTGACGGTGAAACACAGAAATCGCATCGGAATTGAATATAAGAGGCACAATGCCGACTTAAGTAGAAGAAGTGTGAATCTTCTAAGAGTTTGTGCTTTGAGCGGCTCCTGGGAGACCAGTATTAGATTCCGATGCACCAGTGCAGGTTTACTGTATCCCTTGGACCTTCACATTGACGGTGAAACACAGAAATCGCATCGGAATTGAATATAAGAGGCACAATGCCGACTTAAGTACAAGAAGAGTGAATCTTCTAAGAGTTTGTGGTTTGAGCGGTTCCTGGGAGACCAGTATTAGATTCCGATGCACCAGTGCAGGTTTACTGTATCCCTTGGACCTTCACATTGACGATGAAACACAGAAATCGCATCGGAATTGAATATAAAAAGCACAATACCAACTTAAGTACAAGGAGAGTGAATCTTCTAAGAGTTTGTGCTTTGAGCGGCTCCTGGGAGACCAGTATTGGATTCCGATGCACGAGTGCAGGTGTACTGTTTCCCTTGGACCTTGACATTGACGATGAAACACAGAAATCGCATCGGAATTGAATATAAGAGGCACAATGCCGACTTAAGTAGAAGAAGAGTGAATCTTCTAAGAGTTTGTGCTTTGAGCGGCTCCTGGGAGACCAGTATTAGATTCCGATGCACCAGTGCAGGTTTACTGTATCCCTTGGACCATCACATTGACGGTGAAACACAGAAATCGCATCGGAATTGAATATAAGAGGCACAATGCCGACTTAAGTAGAAGAAGTGTGAATCTTCTAAGAGTTTGTGCTTTGAGCGGCTCCTGGGAGACCAGTATTAGATTCCGATGCACCAGTACAGGTTTACTGTATCCCTTGGACCTTCACATTGACGGTGAAACACAGAAATCGCATCGGAATTGAATATAAGAGGCACAATGCCGACTTAAGTACAAGAAGAGTGAATCTTCTAAGAGTTTGTGCTGTGAGCGGTACCTGGGAGACCAGTATTAGATTCCGATGCACCAGTGCAGGTTTACTGTATCCCTTGGACCTTTACATTGACGATGAAACACAGAAATCTCAACGGAATTGATAATAAAAGACACAATGCCGATATAAGTACAAGAAGAAAGAATCTTCTAAGAGTTTGTGCTTTGAGCGGCTCCTGGGAGACCAGTATTAGATTCCGATGCACCAGTGCACGTTTACTGTATCCCTTGGACCTTCACATTGACGATGAAACACAGATATCGCATCGGAATTGAATATAAAAGGCACAATGCCGACTTAAGTAGAAGAAGAGTAAATCTTCTAAGAGTTTGTGCTTAGAGCGGCTCCTGGGAGACCAGTATTAGATTCCGATGCACCAGTGCACGTTTACTGTATCCCTTGGACTTTCACATTGACGATGAAACATAGAAATCGCATCGGATTAGAATATAAAAGGCACAATGCCGACTTAAGTACAAGAAGAGTGAATCTTCTAAGAGTTTATAGTTTGAGCGGCTCCTGGGAGACCAGTATTAGATTCCGATGCACCAGTGCAGGTTTACTGTATCCCTTGGACCTTCACATTGACGATGAAACACAGATATCGCATCGAAATTGAATATAAAAGGCACAATGCCGACTTAAGTACAAGAAGAGTGAATCTTCTAAGAGTTTCTGCTTTGAGCGGCTCCTGGAAGACCAGTATTAGATTCCGATGCACCAGTGCTGGTTTACTGTATCCCTTGGACCTTCACATTGACGATGAAACATAGAATTCGCATCGGATTAGAATGTGAAAGGCACAAAGCCGACTTAAGTACAAGAAGAGTGAATCTTCTAAGAGTTTCTGCTTTGAGCGGCTCCTGGGAGTCCAGTATTGGATTCCGATGCACCAGTGCGGGTTTACAGTATCCCTTGGACCTTCACATTGACGATGAAACACAGATATCGCATCGGAATTGAATATAAAAGGCACAATGCCGACTTAAGTACAAGAAGAGTGAATCTGCTACGAGTTTGTGCTTTGAGCGGCTCCTGGGAGACCAGTATTGGATTCCGAAGCACCAGTGCAGGTTTACTGTATCCCTTGGACCTTCACATTGACGATGAAACATAGAATTCGCATCGGATTAGAATGTGAAAGGCACAAAGCCGACTTAAGTACAAGAAGAGTGAATCTTCTACGAGTTTGTGCTTTGAGCGGCTCCTGGGAGACCAGTATTGGATTCCGATGCACGAGTGCAGGTGTACTGTTTCTCTTGGACCTTGACATTGACGATGAAACACAGAAATCGCATCGGAATTGAATATAAAGGGCACAATGCTGATTTAAGTACAAGAAGAGTGAATCTTCCAAGAGTTTTTGGTTTGAGCCGCTCCTGGGAGTCCAGTATTAGATTCCGATGCACCAGTGCAGGTTTACTGTATCCCTTGGACCTTCACATTGACAATGAAACACAGAAATCGCATTGGAATTGAATATAAAAGGCACAATGCCGACTTAAGTACAATATGAGTGAATCTTCTAAGAGTTTGTGGTTTGAGCGGCTCCTGGGAGACCAGGATTGGATTCCGATGCACCGGTGCAGGTTTACTGTATCCCTTGGACCTTTACATTGACGATGAGACACAGAAATCGCATCGGAATTGAATATAAAAGACACAATGCCGATATAAGTACAAGAAGAAAGAATCTTCTAAGAGTTTGTGCTTTGAGCGGCTCCTGGGAGACCAGTATTAGATTCCGATGCACCAGTGCACATTTACTGTATCCCTAGACCTTCACATTGACGATGAAACATAGAAATCGCATCGGATTAGAATATAAAAGGCACAATGCCGACTTAAGTACAAGAAGAGTGAATCTTCTAAGAGTTTATATTTTGAGCGGCTCCTGGGAGACCAGTATTAGATTCCGATGCACCAGTGCAGGTTTACTGTATCCCTTGTACCTTCACATTGACGGTGAAACACAGAATTCGCATCTGAATTGAATATAAGAGGCACAATGCCGACTTAAGTACAAGAAGAGTGAATCTTCTAAGAGTTTGTGCTGTGAGCGGCTCCTGGGAGACGAGTATTAGATTCCGATGCACCAGTGCAGGTTTACTGTATCCCTTGGACCTTCATATTGACGATGAAACACAGAAATCGAATTGGAATTAAATATAAATGGCACAATGCCGACTTAAGTAGAAGAAGAGTGAATCTTCTAAGAATTTGTGCTTTGAGCGGCTCCTGGGAGACCAGTATTGGATTCAGATGCACCAGTGCAGGTTTACTGTATCCCTTGGCCATTCACATTGTGGATGAAAGAATGAAATCGCATCGGAATGGAATATAAAAAGCACAATACCAACTTAAGTACAAGAAGGGTGAATCTTCTAATAGTTTGTGCTTCGAGCGGCTCCTGGGAGACCAGTATTGGATTCCGGTGCACCATTGCAGGTTTACTGTATCCTTTGAACCTTCACATTGACGATGAAACACAGAAATCGCATCGGAATTGAATATAAAAGGCACAATGCCGACTTAAGTACAAGAAGAGTGAATCTTCTAAGAGATTGTGCTTTGAGCGGCTCCTGGGAGACCAGTATTGGATTCAGATGCACCAGTGCAGGTTTACTGTATCCCTTGGCCCTTCACATTGACGATGAAACACAGAAATCGCATTGGAATTGAATATAAATGGCACAATGCCGACTTAAGTAGAAGAAGAGTGAATCTTCTAAGAGTTTGTGCTTTGAGCGGCTCCTGGGAGACCAGTATTAGATTCCGATGCACCAGTGCACGTTTACTGTATCCCTTGGACCTTCACATTGACGATGAAACATAGAAATCGCATCGGATTAGAATATAAAAGGCACAATGCCGACTTAAGTACAAGAAGAGTGAATCTTCTAGGAGTTTATAGTTTGAGCGGCTCCTGGGAGACCAGTATTAGATTCCGATGCACCAGTGCAGGTTTACTGTATCCCTTGGACCTTCACATTGACGGTGAAACACAGAATTCGCATCTGAATTGAATATAAGAGGCACAATGCCGACTTAAGTACAAGAAGAGTGAATCTTCTAAGAGTTTGTGCTTTGAGCGGCTCCTGGGAGACCAGTATTAAATTCCGATGCACCAGTGCAGGTTTACTGTATCCCTTGGACCTTCACATTGACGATGAAGCACAGAAATCGCATTGGAATTAAATATAAATGGCACAATGCCGACTTAAGTAGAAGAAGAGTGAATCTTCTAAGAGTTTGTGCGTTGAGCGGCTAATGGGAGACCAGTATTGGATTCCGATGCACCAGTGCAGGTTTACTGTATCCCTTGGACCTTCACATTGACGATGAGACACAGAAATCGCATTGGAATTAAATATAAATGGCACAATGCCGACTTAAGTAGAAGAAGAGTGAATCTTCTAAGAGTTTGTGCTTTGAGCGGCTCCTGGGAGACCAGTATTGGATTCCGATGCACCAGTGCAGGTTTACTGTATCCATTGGACCTTCACATTGACGATGAAACATAGAATTCGCATCGGATTAGAATATGAAAGGCACAATGCCGACTTAAGTACAAGAAGAGTGAATCTTCTAGGAGTTTATAGTTTGAGCGGCTCCTGGGAGACCAGTATTAGATTCCGATGCACCAGTGCAGGTTTACTGTATCCCTTGGACCTTCACATTGACGGTGAAACAGAGAATTCGCATCTGAATTGAATATAAGAGGCACAATGCCGACTTAAGTACAAGAAGAGTGAATCTTCTAAGAGTTTGTGCTTTGAGCGGCTCCTGGGAGACCAGTATTAGATTCCGATGCACCAGTGCAGGTTTACTGTATCCCTTGGACCTTCACATTG